>NW_028122066.1:0-50750 GCF_965194805.1 Balaenoptera borealis | reverse complement strand
GAAACTGCCCAGATGTTTTCTAAAACAGCTTTTAGAAATACTAAACTAAACACTAAACTCTAAAACACTTTGCATTCCTACCAGCAATATATACAAGTTCAAGTTGTTCTGCATCCCTGCCGACCAGACAAAGCTTTTCGCAAATATCAGCACCTTAATTACTTCAAACCTGCAGTAATCATGATCATTATATCATCAGCAATATGTGGCTGTATCTTTAAACTTCTCACTCTCTAAGCTGGGGCTCAGAAATATGCACTGCTTGGTTGTTTCCACGATGCATATTTGTCTTTATAAAATAGTAATATAGAAGTGCCTTAATGATCTCATTTGGTTTAAGAAATTACAGCAAGGCAAAGTTAGCCCTTTAGCGAAATAGAAATAGACAAATAATAGAATAGTACATGCTCAGTGTTAGAAGGGATCTTAAAAGCCTTCTCTCCAGCCCCACCCCTGTCCCCACCCCCATGGGATGCTTGAATCCATCTTACTGTGTTCCTGGCAAGGAGCCATCCAGGTTCCGCTGTAATCAGTTCTCTCTCAGGTATCTCCCTCTCCACTGCCCTCCCCACCCCCATAGCAATCAGGAGTCTGTCACCGAAAGACACGGTCTGCAGATATTGTGTCCCCTGTGGACAGTCACCCTTGCTTCAGGCTTCTTCAGCTCATTGGTCTCGTTTGGGGAATGGGTGCCGACATGATTCCAATACCTATTTTTTTTTTTTCCCCTTCAGGATCCCTCTTCTAATCTACTGGTAAGAATGAAGCCCCATGAAGGGGGCCTGGTTTAGGGGGGCACAGCCTTTGGCATCCTTGATATTCTACCTCTTGTTTGTCCCAACGCCCCAATCCAATCCCTATTTTTATCTGATGTCTCTCCAAATATTTGAAAGCAGCTCTCACAGCTCCTAAAGGACTCGCCTCTCATCCTGACTAAACAGCACCAGTTCTCTCTACCATCCTCACACAATGGGATTTTGAGTGTCCCATCCCTCCCTCTCCTGTCAGTGGATCTGGCCCGGTCTGATATCTTCCCAGACCAGGGAGCTCAGCACTGAGCCCAGAGCTCAATGGGTCCAGCAAACATGGAGGAGATTCTGATCCAGAGCCTTTACTGTTAATTCAGTCGAAGGTCACATTCAGTTTTTTAAGAGGTCTCTGGTGCTTCCCACTGAATTTACCAGCAGCTACAGTCTGTGTGGCTGGCTAATTACTCATATCTTCCCCAATCTGTATCTGCAGAATCAAACTCTGGGGGACTCAAGAGAGGGACCATACATGTTCTCATTATAGATTTACTCATTGCCCCATTTCCTAGGGCTTTGGGTGACCCTGATGTTAAAATCAATTATGTTTACCATCTCAACTTTGTGTCACCTCCACACTGGATAAGCAGGTCTACAATACCTTTGCTCAGCAATGAATATTTGTTGAGCAGCTACTATGTTCTGTGCACCCAGCCAGGCACTGGAGATACAAAGATGAATTGAACGGGGCCACTCTCTAGAGGCGCTCACGGTCCACAGTAGATGACCACGTTGTATACTACAGTGAAAGTTTCCCATAGGACCCCATCAGCATAGTCATCCGAACACCAGGCTTTCTGTCTTCAACCAGCCACTGATACATCTGCTTGTACCAGCATCCAACCCAGATGGCTCCAGTTCCCCAAGTGGCTGGCATGAGAAAGCTTGGAGAACATCTGGAAATCTGGATACACTATGCCTGTACATCATTGCTGAGTTAGGGGTCAGAGCATTCAGAGGGACCAGGACGTCAGTCTGCTATGAATGGTATTTAGTAAGTGGCCAGCCCACACTCTCACCACACCCCTCTGCCCTCATCCCATTTTCCCTAATCTCGAAACATTACTAAACTTTTTCACATGGTTGTAAAGATTACTGAAAAGACAAAAGAGTATGCAGCGGGTCATAAGCTCCTGGAGTGGTCCAGCTTACATCAACAGGTAAATAATAGGTGTGTGAGTAATGAATGAAATTGCATTTTAGGTCTAACCCTTATTCCAAAGTAATAAATCTCGTAATGCAATTTGGGCAGTGTCTAAGAGACTGATGGAAATATGGGCCTGGAGCTGGACTTTTTAAGAGGTTCTGCTTGGGCCGTGGAGATTGGCAGTCTAGGTGGTACCTGACTTTTTGCAGGAAGAGGGGAGGAGAGAAGAGGCCCAGTGCCTTAGCACTGACTTTCAGAGGCCTGGACCTGCCTCCCTCATAGAAGGCAAAAGACTGCCTTGGGCACTCACATTCCAAGTGGGAGAAAGGTGAACCCTTTAGGTGTGCCTTTTTTTTTTTTTTTTAGCTTATTGAATTATTTTATTTAATTTATTTATTTTATTTTATTCTATTTTATTTTATTGGAGTATAGTTGATTTACAATGTTGTGCTAGTTTCAGGTGTACAGCAAAGTGATTCAGTTATACATATACATATATTCATTCTTTTTCAGATTCTTTACCCATATAGGTTATTACAGAATATTGAGTAGAGTTCCCTGTGCTATACAGTAGGTCCTTGTTGGGTATCTATTTTATATATAGTAGTGTGTGTATGCTAATCCCAAGCTCCTAATTTACCCCTCCCCCCAACGTTTCCCCCTTTGGTAACCGTTAAGTTTGTTTTTGAAGTCTGTCTGTTGCTGTTTTGTAAATAAGTTCATCTCTATCATTTTTAAAGTCAGATTCCACAGATAAGTGATATCATATATTTATCTTTCTCTTTATGATTTATTTCACTTAGTGTGATAAATCTCTAGTTGCATCCCTGTTGCTGCAAATGGCATTATTTCATTCTTTTTTATGGCTGAGTAATATTCCATTGTATATATGTACCACATCTTCTTTATCCATTCCTCTGTCAATGGATATTTAGGTTTCTTCCATGTCCTAGCTATTGTAAATAGTGCTGCGATGAACATTGGGGTGCCTGTATCTTTTCAAAGTATGGTTTTTCTCTGGATATATGCCCAGGATGGGATTGCTGTAGGTGTGCATTTTTAACAGCCATTTAATTGTACCCATGCAGCATTTGTAGTTCTCTGGTCTGGGTTTTGTTCCCATTTCAATTCCCTGCCCCCCATGCCCTCACCTCTGATCTGTTTACAAGAAATCAAGATGGAACCACAGATGTGAGGGTGGTTTCTGTAGCTGACAGCTCTGATCCCGAGGAGCAAACCTTTGGAAAAGAGTCGTTTCCTCAGGAAATTCTTCCGTGGCCTCCTCTTCCAGAAAACCCGTGGCATCTCAACCCCTGCTCTAGAAACGTTTCCTAGGGTGCCCAGGAAACACGCTCCTTACCCAGAAAGTGACAATTGCCAGTCGGTTTAAAGAACAACGTTTGCACCGTGTATGGTTTATTTTGTTTTTTTCCCTCGTTTCCACTGGAAGAAACCCCTACCCGGGAGGGCAGGGGGAAGGGCGCTGCATCTGATTTCTCTGCGGCCAAGGCTGGGGGAACTCTTTTCGTTCTGTTGTTTACTGACTTCTCCCAGAGTTTTTTGTTCAGCCCCGGGGGAAGCTGCGCCGCGGCTCCTCACATGTTATTTATCTTTTCCTGCGAGGGACTTGTGACAGTCCAGGGTGTTGTGTATCCTGTGAGATTGTTTATCGCCCAGCCCATGCGGTGGCCGGAGCTGCCTTCTCACCAGCACTTCACGTCCCCAAACCCGGGGCTACGTGAGCGGGCGAAGGGCGGGGAGGTTACGTTTGGGCGCTGGGATGAACCCGCGTCCTCTGGAGCCTGGAGCAACGTGTCTTCAGGCAGAAGCTCTGACCCCGGGGCGCCCAGGTGAAATTAACCCGACAGCCGCGTGTCTGCAAGTCACCGCCGCGCCCTCCAGCCGGGGGCCGGGCGGGGGCCACCCAGAGGCGCAGCGCCCCGGAGCCGGGCCAGGCGCGCGCGGGGAGCTCGCTGACCCGAGTCGCCAGTGGGTCAGCCCTGCCCAGGGACTCAGCTCTGGAGGGACATTGTCATACGTGAGAAGCTGCTCCTCAGCCCCGCCGGCCCCCTTCGCCGCTGGGTTTGCTCCGTGTAGAGCCACCCTCGGCTCAGGTCACGGGAGGAACGCGGTTGGCACGGGGTGGAGTCGAGGATTGGGAACTTTCGGTTCTGCCTGTGACCCAGGCCGGTGGAAGGTTTGAAATGCGCCCGTAGGGTGGCTTTGGGCGGAGTCTTGCATTTTCCTTTCTCCTTTCCGTTTCTATCCTTTTCTCTTCCGTCTTCTTTTTCTTTTTTGTCCCCTGGGCGCCTTGGAGGGCTAGGTCTCTCTTGCCATCGTTGGGAGCGCGCCGCGGACGCGAAGGCAGGACAGAAAGGGGCAGTGCCCGTCTCTAGCAGCCTGACCATCCTTATACCGCACACACGCACACACACACACACACACACACTCACACTTACGGGGAAAGATCAAACGCGCACGGCAGCCCGAAGTCTGTTTTCTCAGGCGTCCTTCCCCCATCACCACATTGTTAGCGGGACAATGGGCTCCTGTGTCAGTCTTGTTGGCACCAGTTTTGTACGATGCAGGAAACAGCATTTCCTCTCGGCGCTGGAAAATTAACTTGGATCGTGCTTTTCCCTTTTTATGGAGAATCCGCACACACCCCGGGAAACCCGAGCTCCCGGAGAGGGGAAGGAGAGGCAGCAGTAGACATCCCACAGTCCCGCCCGGGTCCGTCCCCTTCCCGCTCAGCTCCCGGCTCCGGGTCACCGCCAAAGGAGGAAACTCCCGGCGCTGAACAATGAGATGGGGCTGGATGGCTCAACTGTGACCCTCCCGCTGGGGCTATCAGGACCCGCTGTGCCAAGGCTCGCTGCCCTCCTGCGCCCCTTCTGTTTGGAAGGGGAAATTGGCAGAAGGGGACCCCGGCTCTGGAGGTACTGGCAGTCTGCTCCAAGCTGTGCAAGCTCGGGCAATGGGACGAGTTGCCTAGGTGGTCCCCAAATGCACAAATTTGAACAATTGTTAGGCCCGCAAAAAGCCTCGTAAATATTTTCCTAGTCCACTTAGTACTTCGTCTCCCTTTGCCCTGCCTTCTGTATTGTTCCTTGGAGTAGCACTAGATTGCAAAACCAAGCAGGCGGTGTGCGGTGGGGTGTGTGTGGGGGGTCTCCTTTGCCTGCATTTATCACTATAAATGTCACTAACCGTGCAGACATTTGTGACTCTCTTTGCTACCCCTGCTGCCACCGCCTCCCACTGTTCGTATTTGTAGACTGGGAATACTAACAGCTGGCTACCGAACGTACCCGTAGAATCTATATGTGTACGTAATTCACATGCTGTTTTCTACACAGCATGCTTGTGTATGCACACTCGTAGAACACGTACTACAATGTGCATTTTAGTAACTGCAATACCACTACCATCTGGCCCTCCTCTACCCCGCTCTTGATGACCCTCTGTAGAGAACAAAATGGAAACTCCATTTCAAATCCGTGACGGGTGTACCTCTGCCTCTCGTTAATCTTCTTTTGCAACAAACTCTTCTAACATTTGATGTGAATTTAATTTTTGAACACGTTATTCCTCATCGAACTTCAAACTCTCAGTTTTTAAAAATAGACTTTATTTTTTAAATCAGGTTTAGCTTCACAGCAAAATTGAGCAGAAAGTAACAAGGTTTCCCATACACGCCCTCCCCCAACGCGGTGCAGACTCCCCCCACCAGAGTGGTACCTTTGTTACAGTCGATGAACTTAGACTGACACATCGTAATCACCCAAAGTCCACGGCTTACATTACGGTTCACTCATGGTGTTGTACAGTCAATGGGTCTGGGTCAATGTATAACCACATGTATCTACCATGATAGTATCATACAGAGGAGTTTTACTGCCCTAAAAATCCTCTGTGGTCCATCTATTCCCCCCTTGAACCCCTCATTTTTTGAGTTTATCGTCATGCCTAATTGATGTTAAGATCAAAATAGAGAATGTGGAGAAAGCGCTTTGAGGACTTTCTAGCCTATGGGAGCAGGATATGAATAAGAGTTATTGGAATTATTGATCTATTGGTGGCCCTGCCTTGTAACCCTCCAGGTTTCAATCTGCTCTTTTCCTGATCACCCACGTCCATCCCTTCCTTCTCCTGCAGCTGCAAGAGTTAATGGTCTGTAAAACAATACTTAAATATTTAAATCTTCCAGGGAAGCACTAAAAGGAACCCGTGGGACCCTTTGTAATGTGAAAATCATCCTCTAATTGCTTTGCTCCTTGTTGCTTCAGTTCTTATGTCCTCTGAGGTGAGCCAGGGCTGAAAGCCAAGGCTGCTTAATGCTTCTTGAATGAATGAATGCTTGACCATACATTCTATTTTTCGTTTACATGTTATTTTATTTATAAGCTTAGAAAAACGATTATAGCTTGCGGTCTACAGGAATAAATTTGGGGAGAAATAGACGGGGTGATCCCTAAAATGGGTGCATCCTAAATGCTCAACAAACACTCTTTAATAATGAAGTTGGCCTGCTCCTATGGTTAGCCAAGAGTCGGGGAAACTTAGGGCAGCACAGTGTGCAAAAAGCCCTGTGGTGCTGAGTTCACTTCTTAGGAGGGTCCTTGTGGCTTTTGCAGAATGCTTACTGCCCCCGAGAGCCTCATTGCTGTGGCTTTTTGATAGAGTGTGTGCCACTCTGAGTTGACCCTATTGTGGTTATTTTTCTTCTTATTTATGTGATCCCATTAGACTGTGAGCCCCTTAAAAGATCATCCTGATTCTGCAGATCTATCACTGTTTCCTGCACCTAGAAACACATCAATAAATGTCTGACCACGACAATGAGAATAAGACAGTGACCCGTGTAAAACGAATGCAGAGGTCAAAAGTCATCGTGTAGCAAATTAAATGATGTCTAATGCCCTCCAGTGGCAGCTGTCCAATGGCTCCCATGGATGTGCTTCAAGGGACCAGTGGAGAAGGGAAGTTTCTAGGGACACTTCTGGAGTGCTTTTATATTTGAGGTGCTGCTGCTCAGGACAATTTTGCAGACATCCCCCTTAGAAGAATGACAGCAGCAGACAAAAGGCAGATTGCCATCCCAGACCTATTAATGGAGGAAACATTTAAGATTGAACTTTCCCCATCACCAACCCTGAAAAAACCTTTTGGAATATGCTCTATATTCTGCGAACCAGAAAGAAAATTTTTCAGAAAAGAAATGCTCAGAACTTGGAGAGAATGAGGAAGGTTTTAATCCTCTATCCTCTTCGATAGAAATAGTTGCCTGGGCCCAGCAGCTCTGATTTCTTAGGCTTCACTGGTCCACACGCTGTTGGGCTGTGGGCGTTTCCACCTTACTTTTTTGCTGTCGGCAGAAAGCAAGTGGCTCCCTCCTCCCACCCCCCCAGTCTTCTCAGAATTAGCCCGAATTTAAGCTAAACAAGTCGGGCTGGTTGAGTTGCAGATCGTCTTTGATAACCTCCAGCTGGGAGGATTTCAGGGCTCCTTGAGCTGGCAAATGCAGAATGGTTGCGTCTCTTGTCTTCCAATGGGCTGTCCATGTTGGCTTAACTTGTGTAGGTAACTATAGATGAATCTTTTCTTTTCTTCATGGATTACTGAAACATATCAGTCGAACTGTTCCTTGGCTCCACTAAACTGAGTCTATGTGAAAGAAATTCATTCAGGGAGTTAACACAAGGCCTCTCTTGCTCTGTGAAGCATCCTGCCTCGGCCTTCCACTTCCCACTCTATTCCTGGGCTTTGGATCTGGTCCTTCCTAACCTGGTTTCCTGCCTGTGTCTAGGACGGTTGCCAGGTCCCTTTTCCCCAACTCGGGTCCCGAGGCTGGGACCTGGTCGAGAGCCCCTTGCCTACTCCTTCCTATGAAATATGTCCACCCCGATTTCCCCCTGTGGTGCTCTGCCCACATATTCAGGCATCCTTTTCCTTCATCCTGGGCTCCTTCCTTTATTGCTGATTAATTTCCTGGACTTGGACTAAGGATTACTGTAACCTGTGGACCCGCCTCTCACATGAGCATCCGTGGCAGGGTCGACTCTCCCAGCCTCTGCACCCCTCCTTGGAGTAGGGCCTTCCTCCTCTTCACTTGCTTCAGTCTATTGCAAGTATCTGACTGCACCCAGTGACAGCTGAAAACCTTTCTGAAAGGAGGCAGGTGTAAACTTTTAAAAGATTAATAGAGAGTCATCGTTATGACATCCGAAAAAAACAAACGTGAATCACAGCAAGATTTGAAATACCCAGTGATGTTTGCAATCACCTTGCAGGTTTCAGTCTGCAAGGCTAGATTCCAGGTCTGTTTATTTTCTCCTGGATATTCTGCTCACATCTTCAGCAAGCTGCCACCTGGCGAGCAGTGGTGACTTAGATTTTCAAATGGTTAGATTCGTCCACCATAAGAGTCAGTGAATCCAAGGGCAGAGCATGGCTTGAATGAAATACGCCTATAAAAGAAGATGCCTTTAACATAGAAACTGTTGGTGTAGTAAGCATTCTTTTAAAATCTTTTTTTTTTTTTTAATTTTTTTATTTATTTATTTTTGCTGTGTTGGGTCTTCGTTTCTGTGCAAGGGCTTTCTCTAGTTGCGGCAAGCGGGGCCACTCTTCATCGCGGTGCGCGGGCCTCTCACTATCGCGGCTTCTCTTGTTGCAGAGCACAGGCTCCAGACGCGCAGGCTCAGTAGTTGTGGCTCACAGGCCCAGTTGCTCCGCGGCACTTAAGATCTTCCCAGACCAGGGCTCGAACCCGTGTCCCCTGCATTGGCAGGCAGACTCTCAACCACTGCGCCACCAGGGAAGCCCTAAAATCTTAAACATGAATCTTAAAGAGCAATATGATGACCTCCTATTGGCAATAAGCTTTCATTTCTAAATGGCTCCGCCCTGTCCTAAGTAGTTTGGGATCTAGAAGTTAATTTAAACTTATTGTATTCCTTATAGCATGATTTAATTAAATAAAACTTCTGGATAAAACATGGTAATAAATGAAATTCAGTGACTTTCTCACCAATCTTCAGCTGCCTTCAGACCCTGGTCTTATGTGTATACTTGAGTTGAAAACACCTTTTAACTCACCTGCAACCTTTCAGCCCTGGACCCACCTCCAATCAGCCTCTTCCCTTGTGTTAACTCCCAGTTATAATAACAGCAAGGCTGTTCTTCCCCAAGATAGACGGAACCTTTTCTATAAAAATGCCTCCTCTGCTTCTCCCTCTTGCCCTCTTTGTCTTCCTCCCAAGAGCTCTGAATGAAGAAAGAGAAAGGATGAAATGGCACGTGCAGTATGGCCACCACGATTGTCTTCTTTCTAATCAGAAGAAGAATTTACACAGGGAACTATATTCAATATCCTGTGATAAACCGTAATGGAAAAGAACATGAAAAAGAATATATATATGTATTACTGAGTCACTTTGTTTGACAGCAGAAATTAACACAGCATGGTAAATCAACTATACTTCAATAAAATTTTTTTTAAAAGAAGAAGAATTTACATTTTGGTCACCTTTCTTAACCAGGCTCTTTGCCAAGTTAAGAACTTTGAAGCCAAAGTTCACGTTCAGGCAGCCGATATGCCGATGCACCCCTCTGTTCACATGCATGCACGCATGCTCACACACACACACATACACGCGCGTGCATACCTGTCACCCAGCCTAGGGCAAACCAATGCACAGGCTTGACTGAGCCAACAAGACACAGTCTCTTGACAGTTTAAATCATGAAGAGTTACAGGCAGAGAAGATTGACAAATGAGTCATGTCAGTGGGGAAGCCCCGCTGAGCTTGTCCAGCGGGCTGAGTACATCCAGCGGGCTGAGTCTGGTGCAAAGCACCTCAGTGCCTCTCCCGTACTATTGCCCCAAGAGGTAAGCAGTTTCATCCCTGTTTTACAAGTGAGGAAACTGAGGCTCAGCGCAGTTTTGTCCCTTGCCAGGATCACACTGCTCTTCCCTTCAGAGGTAACCAGCTTCCTCACTCCCTGGTGGGCAAGAGAGGAAGATCCAGGCTCCCCTTGCTGAAGCCAGCTTTTCTTGGGCCCCACGAGATCTCAACTCCTACCACCCTCATTTCCTTTGCCCCCCTTTTTTTAACATGATCAAGTCATTTTGGTCTCAAGAGCGTCTGAAGCCTGCTTTGCATCTCAGGAACCAAGTATTCTTTTACAGTCTCCTAATTTTATAGATGAAAACGTTAAGTGAATTTAGGAAAGGACCTTATGAAAGGAAGGAGGTTCAGAAAAGAAAATTCCTGAGATAAACGCGAAGGTAACTGTTGCAAACACAATGGAATTGGTATGAAAAAGACCGTGAATCAGGATTACTTCTGTGTCACAGTACGTGTGCCGTAGACACAGTGCAGCTCTGTCTGTGGTGGGATTGTTTTCCTTAAGTTGCTAAATTAATCCTCACTTTCAGGTTAATCTTTTTCCTCTTTTCATTTGTGAGACTTCCCACGTATGCCCTCTAATTTTTTTTTTAAACACATAATGGCATTTCGTGACTTTTAATTGTATGGTAGTGATATCTAGTTGTACTTCTTTGGCAGACACTGGGAAATGTGGAACAAAATTAGGCCTCTGAGTTCTGTGGATGCTAAAAATAGTGAAGAGTCAAGTTTGCAATACTCAAAAATTAGTGAATCAAGAAGACGAAAGTTCACTTTTAAAAAATAAGTTCAAAATTTTTAATAGGTTAAAAAATTTTTATAGGTTTAAACTTTTTTTAATAAGCTTTATTTTCTTAGAGCAGTTTTAGGGTCATGGCAAAATTGAGTGGAAATTATAGAGTTCCCACTACCCTACCCTGCCCCCGCGCTATGAGCATACCCCGCCAGGTGGTACATTTGTTACAGCTGATGAACCTACACTGACACATCATCACCCAAGTCCATAGTTTACGTTAGGGTTCATTCTGTTTTTTAAATTATTTATTTATTTATTTATTTATGGCTGTGTTGGGTCTTCGTTTCTGTGCGAGGGCTTTCTCCAGTTGCGGCAAGCGGGGGCCACTCTTCATCGCGGTGCGTGGGCCTCTCACTATCGCGGCCTCTCTTGTTGCGGAGCACAGGCTCCAGACGCACAGGCTCAGTAGTTGTGGCTCACGGGCCCAGTTGCTCCGCGGCATGTGGGATCTTCCCAGACCAGGGCTCGAACCCGTGTCCCCTGCATTGGCAGGCAGATTCTCAACCACTGCGCCACCAGGGAAGCCCAATGTTCATTTTTTTAAACCAGCAAAAGAATCTCTTCCTATCAAGCTCCTGTCTGTGTATTTTGCTTCCAAAGCTTGTTCTGATTGCTTTCTTCTGCCCTCCGATGGCTGGACGCATATACCTACCTCACTCTGAGTGTCCCTGGGACGTTACCTCAAGAGCATTGAAATGGCACAACTTTCTATCTTTAATTATATAAAGTTTGATGGGACGTTCATAATCAAAACACACTCTTACCTACACACCAAACAAGGATGACATGGACCCACTAAGGGGGCGTTTGGGAGGTATGTTTGGGGGCCAGGGTATAGCAGACTTACTACTGCCATTCAAGAATGATGAGTAATTTGTAAAAATAGTTAGTTCTACCTAACATGCAAATAGAACCTGTGTTGAAAAATGCTGCCTATGCCCTCTAGATTCATTTAGTTAGGAAGTATTTTATTTATCTGTTATACCCCAAAGAAAACTACTCTAACATTTTTATTGTCTTAGATCTTGGCCTCAAAGATTTGAAAGCAATACTCCACCACGACAACTAGTGGCCAAAACCCCAGGTTACCTTAGGACTTCATGATTTAGTAGGATTGCAAAGCTGCCAAGGGGTCCAGGGCCTCTTTGTCCAAGGAGCTGGACCCTTCAAACAGGGGTTCCCAGACACACACACATGGTGGAGCTCCTGACTATCACGTAGTTCTTAGGGAGCACCATGAAAAACATG
Organism: Balaenoptera borealis; assembly: GCF_965194805.1. Lineage (NCBI taxonomy): Eukaryota > Metazoa > Chordata > Mammalia > Artiodactyla > Balaenopteridae > Balaenoptera > Balaenoptera borealis. Next base: position 38,840 of record NW_028122066.1, on the reverse strand, counting down.
CTAAATTAAACAATAAGTTTAATAATGATGATGGGGATGGTAGTCATAGTTAACATTTATTGAGGGCTTACTATATGTCACTCATGGTTCTACTTGTTTTGAAGTTTATCCCGTATAATTCCCTCAGTGAGGTAATACTGCTCTACTATGATTATCCCCATTTACAGAGGAGAAAACTGAGGCTCAGAGAGGTTAAGGAGTTTGCATCAAGCAGAGGCAGATGTGGTTTTGTGGGCCGGATGTATATGCAATTTTAGAGGCCCCCTTTAAGAAAAGGAATACAAACACATGAAAATAAATTGGGACAGGCCCTTGGGTGAGGGGTCCAGAAGCTTAAGCTTCCCATATGATTGGCCCCTGGCCCAAGACCACCAACTAGGAAGGGAGAGAACCAGAGTGGAATCTAGGCAGCCTGGCACCAAAGATCAGGACTTTACCTCTATGAACACGTAATGTTATGCTAAAGTTTCATGCCATCTCAGACTAGCTTATTACGTAGCTAGGTGGAAAGAGGTGTCAAAGTTATGAGAAAGAGTTGATATAAAATTTTTAAGTAGAGAGAAAGTTTCTGTTAACTTGGTATTTTCTGCAAATTTCTGCTCAAAATCTCATCCAATTCCTGAGCGCCAGAGTTTCACAAAAACATAGTTTATAAATCTTGACCTAAATGATTCAAGAGAAAACATCCTGTTTCTTTTTTAATGTCCAAATTTCTACAAGTTTTTAGGATTATACTCTTACGTTGAAAAATATTTTTAAATTCCCCAAATGTTATCATTTTCTATGTAGTGTGTAATCCTAAAATATATAGCAATTTGGACATTTAAAATATTATTTAAATTGAATGCCAATTTAAATTGAACACCAAGTTCAATAAAGAGTGTTATGGGGGGGTAATAAAAAGAAGGGAGAGGGAAATGGAATTGGGAAGATTTTTAAAGTGAATAGTATGTATAGAGATGTTCATGGTATTATTCTTTTTACCCTTTTTTAAAAATTGAGATGTAATTGATGTATAACATTGTATTAGTTTCAGTTGTACAATGTAATGATTCGATGTTTGTATATACTGTGAAATGATCTCCACCCTAAGTCTAGGTAACATCCATCACCACACATAGTTACAAAAATTGTTTTTCTTGTGATGAGACCTTTTAGGATCTATTCTGTTAACAACTTTCAAATAGGCAGCACAGTATTATTAGCTGTAGTCACCATGCTGTACACTACATCCCCATGACTTATTTATCATATAACTGGAAGTTTGTACCCTTTGATCCCCTTTACCCATTTCTGGCAACCACCGATCTGTTCTCTGTATCTACGAGCTTGGTTTTTGTTTTTTTTTGTTTAGATTCTACATATAAGTGAGGTCCTACAGTATTTGTCTTTCCCTGACTAATTTCACTTAACATAATGCCCTCAGGGTTCATCCATGTTGTCACAAATGGCAAGGTTTCATTTTTTATGGTTGAGTAATATTCCACATAGTATATATACTGTATTATCTTTATCCATTCATGTATCAATGGACACTTAAGTTGTTCCCATATCTTGGCTATTACAAATCATGCTGCAATGCACATGGGGTGTGCAGATATCTTTTCAAATTAGCATTTTTGTTTTCTTTGAATAAATACCCAGAAGTGGAAATTGCTGGATCATATGGTAGTTCTATTTTTAATTTTTTGAGGATGGTATTGTCTGCATTGGGGTACTTTAATTCCTGTGTGAGACCAAAGCAGGAGAGATGTATTTTGTTCAAAATTTAAATTTTCATGACATACTATCTGATGTAACTTATCTGGTCAGTTTGTTTGGACAAACTCAGCTTTATTTGACATGACTTTATTTGACTCCTAGGATAGAGGAGATCTTGGTATTCTGAACAAGTTCATGTAATACCCTGATGTACTTCAGGGTATTCTGGGCATAAAATGAAAGAGGTATTCGCAAAGGCCCTTAAGGGGCTGGGAAAGGAAAGTGAGTACTGTCTGCATTGGACCTGAAAGTGGACAAGGACCAGGTATCTTCAGGGTTCATGAGTTGTCAGCTGTAAGTTCATTTGAGTAGCAGACCTGACGTGTATTTGAGGTCAAAATCCTACCATGTGTTAAAAAAATTACCATGTTAATAAAAGTATTCATCTGCTTGAAAAGACAAAAGACCTTAATAAAAAGAAAAAAGTAGACTCAGTTTTCTTTCCCCGTAAATTATGCCTGTAGAGTTCTTGGTTTGGTGTCAAGCACGTAAATGGTTGTTTTCATTGTTACCCCTAACACCCTTTGCTATCGAAGTACCTTTGAAAATATGCCTATACAACCGTTCAGAGCAAGGCATCCCATATGTTTACTACCAATGCACAGTACTGATGTTTTATGGGACGGGCAGACCTATCTGTGGGATGGGCTGGATTGAGCTGGGATCCCTCTGCTGCTTTTCTCATTAAGAACCAGGCCCTGAAACGTTTGTGCTGGGAGAGTTGGTGATGTGGAGATATACACTGCTGGTTCCCGAAAGCCGTGTACCCTCCCCTCCCATCACGTGGTCCATTTTGATATCTTATGTTCCCCTTCAAGATAACACTTCATAGTTTTTGTAGTTTGATTTGGGATTAAAATGTTGAGAGTGGGATTACTTTGAGTTGCTCAGTGGTGTATAGTCTAAGAGAAGTAGCCCTCCAGGCTCTATGCTGCCAGACTGGCCTTGGTCATAACATTTCAACCTTCAAGTTTCATGGTGAAGACATGATGGGAAAAGTCCATCCCAATTATTCGCAGCTTTATGGGTTCGAATCATGTCCCCATCACCTTCTTTCCAGCTGGAGGCATCTCTAGTGTCTCAGCCCATCCTCAGGGCCAACAGAGCTAGCTGGTTGACTAGTTTAGTTACCCTTCTGTGCAGGGCCGGCTACATAATTTGCAGGGCCCAGTGTAAAATGAAAATGGAGAACCCTTTTCCAAAAAGTATTAAGAATTTTAGGATGACTACAGCAGAGCATTAAACCAAGTATGGGCCCTTCCAAACATGGGGCCCTGTACAGCTGCATGATTTTGCCCTCTGAAGTGGCCCTGCTCCTATGGACTTTCCTCTGATGCTTATACCTTTTGGGGGGCTCATTAACAGAGTTATTGATGATGGTAGTTCAAGTGAAAAATCATGTTTTTCAGCGGTGATAAATCCATACTTTCTGTGTTGTTGTTGTTTTATTAATTCAAATATGTTTTCTGGTATTTTTGTCTTTCTGAGCCAATCAATGGCAATTTAAAAAAATCTAAGTACGTATTTTTCTATCCTCTTAATCATTTTACCGTGGAATGTTCTCTAAATTATCTCTAAGAATCCATAGCCTTTAAAATTATGGATACCAAAATTAGACACAATATTCAGATACGCCATGAAGGCTGACAAGCGTTCAAGACAGTGGAATCGATCAATCAATATGATTGCAACATCAAAATGTCTGATTTTTCTTTTTTCGATTTGATGATATTCTATTTAGAATTTCTGGATCTACTGTTCATAAGTGAAACCAGTTATAGCTTTAATTCTGACACGTTCCTTATTTGTTTTTGGAGTCAAGGTTATGGTAACCTTATAAAACAAATTTGATAGATTTCATAACTCTTCTCTTGATCAGTTTTATGAGATAGAGATGATCTGATTCTTGAAGATTTATTAAAATGTACCTGGAACTAATGTGATTATACATATTTTGGGGATGGGGGTAGGTGGGAAGGAGATGGATGGGGGGGCATTAATTCAGGCTCTTTAATGGTTATTGATCTATTTGAGTTTCCTAATTTTTCTTCTTAAGAAGTTTTAGTTTAAATTTTTAAATTAAAAATAAAGAAAAGTAGAAAGAAAAACAATAATCCAAAATTCTATCACCATTTTTAATATTTTGATACATACGCTCAACCATTTTTGAGAAAAAAGTCACCATGATAATTTGTCAAGATAATCCATGCAGAAAGTATAAAGATGAAAGTTATTTTTAAAGTCACTCCAAACCTCACCATTAAGAAATAACCGTCATTAATAAGTCAACCTTTTTTCCAGACAATTTTCCTTTTTTTTTTTTTTTTAAATTTATTTATTTGGCTGCGCTGGGTCTTAGTTGTGGCATGTGAACTCTTAGTTGCAGCATGCACGTGGGATCTAGTTCCCTGACCAGGGATCAGAACCCAGGCCTCCTGCATTGGGAGCGTGGAGTCTTAACCACTGGACCACCAGGGAAGTCCCCACACAATTTTCAATGCATTACAGACAGAGGCTGGATGGCTGATGAGTGGATGAATGGATATTTATAAATGCTATTTTTAGATAGATAGATAGGAATATTTATAAATACTGTTAGTTTTACTTGAATTTATTCAAAGAAAAAAGAAATTAAAGTAAAACTGAATTGCAGATGAGAGAGATTAATTTCTTTCAGTTTTCTCAAAAGTTAAGAACAATTTTTTTTTAAGGTATTAGATCCATTGTGTTTTAAAAATTACATTAAAAATTTTTTAGGTAGCATCAATCGACCCCCTGCCATGAGAGCAGATGACAATAGTATCTTACTTCCTGCCACTTCTCTTCCCCTCCTGATTTTTGCCCCAATTCACAACATTTACATTCTACTAAGTAGCATAATTCTCAGAGTTGTTTAGTTTGTATGTATGTATATATGTCTGTGTACATATATACACACTATATATATACACACATATATATATGTCTTAAGTGGATTTAGTGTTTATCTTAAATCTTTTTACTGTGGTTTCCTCATTCCCGAGTTTTTATATTTGATTACTTTTTTTAATTGGCTGGATTTATTGTCAAGTCATATGGCTTTTCCATGAAGAGTCCTGGCATTGGGTTCCCCAAATTCTTTCATGTTTGAGAAATGTCTGCCTCTGCCTTTCTACTTCAAAAACATCCTGGCCTGGTCTAGTATCCTTTCCCATAGAACTCACCCTGTTGTCTTCTCTCAATCAGGGAGAAGTGTGTGGCCAGTCTAATTTCTCTCCCTTATAAGTAATTTGCTTTTCTGCCTGAATACCTGATAAATTCTTCCTTTATCCTTAAAGTTCAGTAGTTTAATTAGAAGTTGTCTCCTTGGTATTATACTGTATTATGTTTTCCTGGAACACGATTTGTTCTTTTGATCTGCAGAGTCAGTTCTTTCACAGAATTTTTGTTCCATGTTTTAATAAATATTCTCTTTAATTTTTAGATTCTTTACTTCAGGGACATCAGTTATCTTAAGTTGGAATAACTTAATCTTTTTTCCATTTCTATTAGTATCTCATAAGTTGCTTTCATTTCTTTGTCTTTTTCATATATATTAGTTCAAATATCTCATGACTTTCCTATATGTCAGTAATTAGATTCTCAGTGGTATCTGTCTGTTCTTTCTGTTCCTAATTTATATGTTTATTATGTAATGATGTTGTTTGGGAGTTCCATTGGTTTCCTTATGTCTGCAAACTCTTTTTAAATTTCATTTTGTTGTTTCAATACATTAGGATGGGCTAGGTTCTGCTGCAGTAATTAGTTAACTAACCATTCCCAGTGGCTTATCACATATAGGTTTTTTTTTTTTTTTTTCATGCAGTCAGCTGAGGGCTCACAGTTTTCCAGGGTAGCTCCTTTCTAAGAGATAACTCAGAGCCCAAGATGTTTTCATCTTCTTTTTCCTTCCAGTTTTATTGAGATGGAATTGACATACAGCGTTGTATAAGTTTAAGGTGTGCAGCACAGTGATTTGACGCACATACGTCATGAAGTGACGACCACAGTAAGTTTAGTGAATGAACATCCATCGTCTCATATTGATACAACATTAAAGAAATAGAAAAAATATATTTTTTTCCTTGTGTTGAGAACTCTTAGGATTTATTCTCCAATATACTTGCATCTTGAAGCTATACCACCGGCTTCTAAGTTGCCGTGGCAGGAGAAATGACAGCATAAAAAACTCACACCTGCTGACCTGGAATTTTCTGGAATTGGCCTGAAATTGTCATACACCACTTACATTTGTTTCTAGAATCTACACTTTTTGCACAGAACTAGTCAGATGGTTAGTATTAAGCACAAGGAAGGCAAAGAAATGCAAAATGGCTATATGCGCAGGAAGAAGAAAACGACACAAGATTTGGTAAACACGTAGCATTATCTCTGCCCCATTTACCATAACATCCTTGTGCTCTTGTTTTACTGAATCCATGGGTTTTTAAAAAATCATTCTCTAGTGTAAAGAGATCAGGATGAGTTTTCTTCATTCATTTGAGTTAAGTTGTCTCCAAACTTAAGTTCTTCACCAGTCTCGTGCTGGTCTGTCTGTTTCCTTCCTTCTTCCCTCTCTTCCTCTTTCTTTACTTCTTTTATTCCCCTCCCTTGTTGTATATTTGCATAGTTGTCATGCTGGGGTTTTTTTTTTTTTTTTCATCTTAAGCAATTCTGTCCAGACCTTCTATTTTCTCTGATACAATATAGGGGACTTTTTTTTTTTTTTTTTACTTCTTTAACACTGTGTCTAAAAACAGTGTTTCTTCTCCAAATAATAGTTTGTGGTTGAGCATTTCATGTTATATTTTTAAAATAGGAATGAGGGAATGGTGGGAAGGGAAGAGTTTATCTGTGGTGCTAAGTAGGATTTGTTGGGCCATGTGATCCTTTGCTGTCTTCTGAGATTTTGTTAAAATGCTCATGCAGGATTCCAAGGACCCCAGGAGGATGTTCTCAGGTCTGGGACTCCTTCTTGTGATGTGCTCATTTGTTTGTCTATTGCTGCTATTTGTCAGACAGAAGAGCTAAGAGATAAAGACACCCACGTAGCTTGGTCCTCTCGAGTGGGTATTCGTGGCGGGTAGAGTAAGCATTCCTATGGTCTCTCTGCTCACTGACGGGGTTTGGGTAGAGGGTGGGATGAGAAGTCTAGCCTTACTGCGCTGCTCAGCCCTGCTCCAGAGTTTCCTGTCTCCTTGGCTACTAATATTTGAAGCGTATTTCATTAAGCTGTGGTTCCATCCTTGCCTCTTTGCCATTAATGCAGATCTGGGGGATGGTTTTCATGATTTCTTTTCTTTACGTATTAAGCAAGGGAAATTCTTAGATATGAATCTCATCTGTCATTTTTAACCTTTAATCCAATTTTGTAATTTTTTTCCATAGGTAATCGTCAAACTCATCTAAGTTTTCAAAGTGATGTGCGTACTTTAGTTCAGAGTTTTGTTATGATTTTTTAAAGTTCTGGACTGTATCTGTCGATTTAGCTCTGCTGTGTGGCCCCTTTGTCACTACTAATATTGTTTATTTTTGTTTCTTCTCTCTCTCTTTTTTTCCTTATCACTCCTGCTAAAGAGTTATCTAGCTTTTGACTTCAAAATAATAATAACAATAGAAATTCTACAAAAGTTGAAGACATGTTCTGTATTCTTAGTGAACTTTTAACAAAGGTTTGAACATTAGGAAATTCAGATTTAAATTTAATATTATTGACTAGAAGGTAAAATTGTAGTTTTAAGAATTAAGAAAGCTGGGGAGTTCCCTGGTGGTCTAGAGGTTAGCATTCGGTGCTTTCACTGCCGTGGCCCAGGTTCAGTCCCTGGTTGGGGAAGTGAGATCCCGCAAGCTGCGCGGTGCAGCCAAAAAAAAAAAAAAAAAAAAAAAAACTAAGAAAGCAATCAGGTAGGAGTAGTTTATTAACCTGCTTGGGCTGCCCTAACAAAGCACCACAGACTGGGTGGCTTAAACAACGTAAATTTCTTTTCTCTCAGTTCTGGAGACTGGAAGTCCAAGATCAAGGTTTCTTCCTCTCTCCTTGGCTTGTAGATGGCCATCTTCTCTCCCTGTGCCTTTACATGGTCTTCTTCTCTGTACCTGTCTGTGTTCAAATTTTCTCTTCTTATAAGGACACCACTTGTATTGGATTAGGGCCCCCTCTAATGACCTCATTTAACTTTAGTTAAATAACCCTATCTCCAGCTACAGTCACATGCTGAGACACTGGAAGTTAGGACTTCAACATATGAATTTTGGAGGGACACAATTAAGCCCATAACAAATAAATCAGGAGAGACTTTTGTAGTAGTTAGGATATAGGCTAAGAGATTCAAAAATATAGTGGCAAAAAATATGTTAGTTTTTCTCATGAAACAATCTAGAAGAATTAGGTGGTACAGGGCTTCTTCACTGTCATCCAGAGACCCAAGTCCCTCCTGGCTGTTGCCCCATCCTCTTCTAGAGAATTGGTCTCATCTCATGTCTAGAACTTGGTCGGCATTCAATGAGTGCTTCTGGAATAAAAGAAGGACTGAATGAATGACATGGTGTGTTCTGGCGCAAGGAAAGGACTAGCTTAAAGGAAGTAAGAATCTTGATAGAAATAAATAAGCAGAAAACATGATTAAATATATATGTCTGACCAGATTTGAGGAGGGCTTAAAAGCCAAATGATACTCCAATAAAGATGTTAAAAAAAAAAAAAATCCAAAGGGAACTCACAGGGTATTGGAATTAAAAGGGATGAAGCAAATTCAACTCACTCATTTTATACAAATGAGGAAACTGAGGCTCAAGAAAGTGAATTAATTTACCCACATGGCTAAGTCATGCTATCCAGGATTCTAATTCAATTCTTCTGATTCCAAGTTAAGGTTAATAGGAGGGATATGGATACTCTGTAGTTTTTTACATGGGAAGGACATGATGTATGCTGTGCTTTAGGAAAGCCAATTTTTATGGCTCTTAATGTGTCATTCATCGATGACTATCCATATACTCACTGTGGCTGACATTGACTTTGCTCACACAAAGGATAATTTCTGTCCTCTCGGTTGCTAACAGATCCCTGATCTTGTTCTGGTTGGTGGGAAAGAAAGAGATTCTTTGTTCTAGGAGACAGTTCCCTGCCCTGTGTGTGTGGTGGGGATGGTGATAGGGTGGCAGGGAATTAATCATGATTGTCCTAAGCCAATCATGTTAATTTCACTGCCCTTTGCCAATGATTGGTCTAACAGTTGACAGGTGACCCAGTCTGGCCAATGAGACATAAAGGAGATTTTGCTGGGTAGCTCCTGGGCGAGTTTTTCTCACCTAATAGATAGATAGGACCCAGCAAGGAGAAGACCTCTTTGCCCCACTCACTGCCTTGAATGTAGTTACATAAGTCACCTTGTAACCATAAAGCAACATCAGAGATGGCAGGGTAGACAGACTGAGACCGCCTGCCTGGGTACTTTGCAACATTGTGGAATTGCCACATCTGACCTGGAACTGCCTTCTCCAGACTAAGGAGTAATTGTTACTTTAATTAACTTTAGTCTTTATTGCTTAAGTCACTTGTAGTCAAGTATGCTGTTACTTGCAACCAAAAGCATGCCTAACTAGTGTATTCATTATATTTGCTTTTTAAACAAGCACTTAAATGCCTAAAAACATCCTTGCAGTTCCCAATAGTTTCTCAACAAGAAAGCACAAGATAAAATGCAGCACTGTACGTTCTAGAGGTGTGCCCGGGAGAGGGGCCTGGTTGACTGGTGTGCTCAGGGGAGACTTCACGGTACATGGGGCACTTAGACCAGGACGTGCACAGCAGGTGAGAGCTGAACAGGCAGGAGAGGGTGTCAGGTGCCTCAAGGAGAGGTAGCAGGTCCCAGCATGAGCCGACGATGACAAGTCTTTCACATGCCTTAGGGGACAGGATTGCAGTCTGCATTTAAACGCCTGCCGGAGTGTTACCAGCCTCCCAGATCCCACAGAAAGCTGTCCTCTCAGTCTTCCAGGAAACCCTGTGGATGGTGGTTAATGGAGCTGGGCACGTGAGGAGGTGGGAAGCTCTGCAGTGGAGAAGCACCTATATAGCCTTCTTTCACCCCAGATCTAGGCTGTGCTCTTCACTGGGTGGGGTCCGTGTCTTCCTACTATACCTTCCTCCTGAGACTGAGATCTTTATCTCCTTTTGTGGTCATTCTTAATTTTAGTATCAGGGGACCAGGCCAACGGTCAGGAAATTTCCTTCATGGCCCTAGAAGGTTCTCTTAAGCTAATGGTGCTCCTGGTGTCCTGTTGCAAACTTCCCAATTTCTAGGTGTGGTCAAGCTCCTCAAATCGCCTAACACTATCAGTGATGACAAATAACAAAAGCATGTTTTTCAAGTGATTCTTCATCTGTGAGGCATGACGCCATGGCTGTAGAGGGAAACCCGGTCTCTTGTATGCATGTGTCATTAACTGAGTCCTGTGGCCTTAGCTGGATGCATCACTTAGTACTTGAGGTTTTATTTTCTTCATTTATAAGGGGTGAATCACTGGGGCTTTTCTAAACTGAATTCATATAAGGAGTTGTTAATTATAGCCGCTGTTCTTTCTAGATACTGAAATCACAGGATTCCTTCTTCATCCTCCACCACCATTTTTACAGTGGGGGATTTTTAAGTCCAGAGAACAAATAAGCAAAGGCAAAAGCAAGCTGTAGCTTGCCTGCCAAGCAGGAGGAATGGTGGTCACAGGAGGGCCAGGCAGGCCAGCAGCCTTTTTTTTTTAAGTCCTTTACCTATGGATTCTTCCCGGTCCTTGAGTTCTGCCAGATCTTGTGGAATGACTGAACGGGGAGGGGGTGGGGAACATCCGGTGGGCTCGGGAGGGGACCACATCTGCTGTTACCGTATCTGAGCCTTTCGTGTGATCCTGATAACAGCCAATTTCAGCTCTGCTGATGGCAGGTAAAGGAAGCTTTTATCCACACGTGTGGAATGCTGCAGGGCGACCCTGGGCCCCCAAAGACCAGCTCCGTGGTGGTAGCGGCGATTAGTGGGGAAACTCAGGAAAGGAGATCTTGGGACAAGAGGAGGTTGGGGAGGCCTTCTCCAAGATGTGTCTCCCATTGCTGCCAACCTTCGTGGATCAAGGTTTTTGCCTGTTAAAGGAGCAGGTTTTCCTATATAAAGCTTAGGGTTTTCTACCGGAACTTCAGTAGCAGAGGCCCACGGAGAGAGGGGATGGGCAGCTGGACCAGGGCAGGGCGGAGAGGAAAGGGAACAGTGGAACCTGACGTATAAGCTGGTCCCTGCAGGGATGGCTATGAGATGCAACAATTACTCAGCAGACAGGCACCTGAGGCTGGGGCCAGGAACTGGAGGCTGTCAAAATTAGAGGACGCTTGAAATCAGACAGGAGGCAGGGTCTCAGACGATGCCCTAGGGTAAGGGGAAGTGGCTCTGTCCTCCAGGGACAAGGCTCGTACGTGTAGACAGTGTGGTGGGCCATTCGAGGCCCAGTCCCGTAGGAGACCTGGAACTTGAGGGCAGAAGTGTGGTCCACCCCCTGGGGGTAGGTAGGGGAGGACTAGTTAGGGAGGGTGCAGGGGGCATGCCAAAGAAACGTTACTAACGTCATAAGAGCTAACACTTACTCAGTGTTATAAATCAACTATTATAAATGCTTTTCTGGATTTCTCTTCTAATCCTCACAACAACCCATCAGTTCTGCTGATGTCCCAGGGTAAGGGACTGGGGCCCAAGGAGGTCAGGTGGGTTTGCTCAAGGTCATATATCCAGCAGGAGGCAGAGAGCCCCTGGCCGGCTGGCCCTAGAAGCTGCACACATCCCCCCAGACTAGCAGAAGTGCTTTGCTCTCTGCTTTACGTTGCTTTCTGAGTGCAGGTGACCTGCTCAAAGGTGGTGATCTTGACCCAACTGAGATCTGAGCTGACCTGCAGACAGATTCTTCCTTCCACCGAGTTACCAGATCGTTTCACGATGATCCAGGGGATGAAGCAATGGGTCTTTAGGAACCAGCTCTCTCCTCCCCTATGATAAGCTTGGCATTAACAGACCAGAAGAGCTGAGGGGACTCTGGGGGTGGGAGTGGAGTCTAAACCATAAGCCCAAGGAGGTCCTGCAGATTCAGGTTCATTGTGGGCAAAGCACATCACCTCTCTGCCTGTTTCCTTAAAGTAAGATCAAGCGGTTGGACGTGATCGTCTCTGAGGTTCATTTGTACATTCATATTTTATGATTCTATGTGTTATCTTCCCCAGTCAGTCTTCTGGAATCTTTGTTTTTCCAACCTTAGACACTTCTTCGTATGTTCCAGAAAAAATGTCTTGCAATATTGTCTTTCTGTTCCTAAATTGCCTAGGATGCTTGCCAACAAATCCTGTTTCATTTTGCTTTTTTTAAAAACAGATAGTTTTTAAGGTCTTTATATCATGAGATGATTAAGCATGGGTTTCTATCCTTCCCCCCTCAGTTTCATTTTCTTTAGTTAATGGTCACCCACAACAATTTCTAAATAAATACGATGGAGGAGAAAAGAGATTTTCAAAGCTTGTGCATTTCTCTCCTCTCCATCATATACAGCATATTTTCCTGGATTCTCCTTTTAAAAAATATTCCTGTTTCCTTTATTTTTCCTTGATCTTGTTTCTGCTTATCTGTGTTACTTCTGAATACAGCAGTACTTTTCAAGCCAAGTGTAGTTTTTAAACCATCAGTTTCCCTTGTGACTACTTTGCACCTATTCATACCTCTTATCAACGAACAATGGATTTGCTGGAAACTTGTCCTCTTGACTGTCAGTGAAACTGAAGCTCTGGTCACCAGGTAACGTTCACTGTACTCCTTCTCTCTCTAGCTTTACTTTTTTCTAGACTCAGAGCCTAAAATTTACTTTGGGTTGATAGTTTGCATTTTTCAGTTTTAGACTAGGAAAGAAAAATGTGTTTTATGAAGAAAACATTTCAAACATATACCTAAAAAGAAAGAAATATATATAAATTATATACCCATGATTCAGCTTCAACCTTATCAACATAGGGCCTATCTCGTTTCATCTTTACTACTTTTGGATAATTTTGAAGCACATCTCAGACATTTTATCACTTTATCTGTGATTACTTCAGGATGTGAAGAAAGGGAAGTCTATTTAAATAATAAACTATGTTTTTTATTAAATAACTATTAAACTATTATTTATTATTAAATTATTATTATTATTTGGCTGGGTTTAAAATTTCATCAAGAAAAACCACCCTAGTATTTGACTTGTTGCTTTGGACATTGATCTGTTTTATGTCCAAAACCAAGGTTTGTTTATCATATCTTGGCATCAACTTTTTTTCTCTTTCGGGGACAAACGGGGAGTATACTCCAAAATACAGAGACAATGATTCTGATACTTTTTATAGGTGTTCTGAAGAAATTTTTAGTATAAAATTATAGAAACAAAGTTATTTAGCAGTTTAACATTAGTGGAAAGCAGCTTATGATGTCATGTCTTTCTCAGAAGCAATGTTCTCAGTTTAGCCAGAACTTGATTTTATGGAATATTATTTTTTCAACAGAAAAAAAACCTCAAGCCACTTATTAAACTCAAGTCTTCCCTCCACAGTTGGATTAGGTGAGCTTGGGGGGTCTAACTTTCTTACAAAATGACATATTTGCTAGATTTTGCGTCTGATGTCAGATTTGCCAGTTTGCATCTTTGAAAAGTTCCTGCATTCTGGCTGACTGCTGGTTCAGATGGGCCTGTGGTCCAGGGCAGAGAGTGGCTGGGCTTCTCCCTGACTTCTGCTGCTGCTGATACGCATGAGAAGTACATCTGGGAGGAGTCTGGAAGAGATCAGGAAGGAAAGGGATGGTCTTTCACGGAAGCGGCCAGCAGACCTGCCCAGAGGCTGTGTCTGGGTATGGCGGAACTTTGCAAGAAGGAAGGGCTGAAGTTGGAGAGCTCTGCTGCTCACCCCTGCTTACTCAGACGTGGGAATCCAACTCATGGCATTTAATAAACTTCTTAGTCACAGCCCAGCCATTACATAAAACTCAGACGTTATGAGTATATAAATTTGGGTCCAGTGTTAGGGTACAGCAATCCGATGATGACTTTCTACTTCCTTAAAATGTCTGGCCCTGAGCCAGACGATCACTTTAAACCCTGTCTTGGCTCAAGGAGGAAAATAAAGTAGGCTGTTTTCAATTGCCCACTCACCTGAACCTGGCTGAAACCAACAAGTCCTTCCCCTCCTCTCCCACCAGCCTCCCCATCCCGGCAATGCTCATCGATCTTAGAGTCCTTCCTGGAACCTTGGGGCTCTCCTGGGCTCCTCTGTCTCCCTCACCTCGACCCCAGTGTTAATTTCTCTCTCCATCCCTTCTCCCAACTACTAACCAGAGCCACCTGCCCTCTTGCTCTCTCCTTCCCATCATTGTTCCAGTTCTATCCTATCGCCGCTGAATAGTTTGTTTCTTCCTAGATTTATTTAATAGTTTATTCCTTTCATTTGTCTTACTTCCCTTGAATCCCCTATATGCTAGTCTAACCATCCTAACCATCCTTTCCTAGGACTGGCGGGATGAAACACATTTAAATTTACCTACCAAGTAGTCAAGGTCCCTCAGCCTTACCTGCTGAAACTTGCCTCGCTGTTCCCTGACACCCTCCCTCCTCCACTGGCCGCCCCCTGCCCCTCACACGTCCCCCCACCCCCATAGCGGGCTGGTTTTGTTCCCTTTGCTCCTTGTCAGAATGCCCTCCCCTCTCTGCCCACACAAATCTGTTACTACCTTCAAAACCCTTTCCCAATTCAGTGAGGAACAGTTCCTTTTAGTACTCACAACTGTATCTTGTTCTTGCCGTAGAACTGTTTTAATTGCAGTAGAATTGTTTCCTCATGTTTCATGAAGTCTGGCCTTCTCAAATAAACGGTAAGGCTTTCTAGGGCAATAATTATATCTTCTATTCTACCGTCTTCAACAAGACTGGCCCAGAATTGCATATGGGTACAAAAAAAAAAAAAAACGTTTACTGAATGAGAGAATACATTTTCTGGATTATGCCGCATGACACAAAACTTCTTCCGATTGCTTAGCCAGGTCACTGTTGGACGAAGCTGGTGCAAGTCTCAAGTGAGGCAAGAATATTGACTCTGTGTGTGTGTGTGTGTGTGTGTGTGTGTGTGTGTGTATAAAAGGGGCTTGGAGGGAGGAGAGAAATGGCTACCGAGTGTGTGGATGTGCCTAACTGACTAAAAAACATTCCAATGTCAAATTAAATGCATTTGGGGATTATATATAATGGTGAAATTGAAATGTCCGGCAGTAGGATAACATTTTACAGCTATTAAATATAATAATTATGAAGGCTATATAGAAACACAGAGACTTAAAAGCACTCTCTAAGAAAATGACTAACATGAAATATACCAAAGAGATCTCGGTGGGTTTATAGAGACGATGGGGTTATGATTCATCCTCTCCCCATCTTTGCATCTGTCTAAAATGTTTTATAACTAAAAGTGTATTAAAAGTAATGTCATATTTTTTATAGGCTGAGATAAAATTAACCTTTGGCAAAAGTTATTAATTCTATTGATTAGATGACCCCTGTACAGACTTCCTTAGCCAGCTACTTTTTCTTTAGGTATTAGTCCCTTCTCTGTTTTGCTTCCTCTCCTGCCCCAATCTTCTCTAATTATCTCCATCTGGGCTTTTTTTAAAAAACTTTCCTAAAATACCTTGAATAAAACTCACCTGTCTTATTACTTCTTGCTAGGACCATCAATTATTCCTGAATAATGACATGGTAAATGGTGACCAGCTAATATGCAGCCTCCCATGGTGATGATGCATGACACATCACGCATCAGAGATAATGACACAAAGAATGCTTTGGTTTACTTAACGTCTGCTGATTCCTCTCTCCCTTCCTCCTTCCCTCCCTCCCTTCCTTCTTTCTTTCCTTCCGTCCTTCCTTTATTCATTTATTCAGCTCTGCCCTGGTCAGTGATTTTGATCATGACACAGAAGGCATATGTATCATATTTTTGGATAATCTGAAGCACGACATATAGAAAATGCACTGAATTTTCTCTATGCCGGAAAGATTTCAACAGGCCAGAGAGATGGACTAAATCAAACAAGAAATTTAATAAGAGTGGGTATAAGGGTCTGCAATTTGGGTCATCAAAAGCTGTGATTGTCCAGTATAGCCAGACCACAGCTCCTGTGAAAAAGCCTCAGGGCTTTTAACCAACAGCGAGTCCCACAAGCATCCAGGGTACAAAGTGGCCCACAGAAAGGGCTCCTTTGATCTTAGGCTGCAGTAACAGAAATATAGTATCCATGTCACAGTTCCTACGGAGGAGGGTGCAGGGCTAACCAACCAGGAGACCAGAGCTAGGAGACTCTGCCTCAGAAAGAAGCTGAAAGCCCGAATCAATCAAAACGAGATAAATGGCTGCAGCACCAACCTATGTGAGGAGCAGGTAGTCAGGGATGGAGTGAAGCACGTGGAGCCAAAACAAGAGGAGAGCGCATGTCCATGGGGGGCAGGCAAGGAACTCCAGCAGAACCTATCAGCCTCGGAGAAGTGGAACCGTGGGTGTGTCTGGCTGGTGAACTCAGCAGAGCTTGCCCAAGGAGGATTGTGAGCGTGGGCTACTCAGATCTAGGAGCCGGAACTGTCAAGCGGAGATGTGCTGGGAGCTGTTTTTTTCCATATAACACAGAAGGGTTTTATAATAAAAGTCATTTGGTTCTTGTAACCAACCATACATATTTATGCTATGCAGTGTGTAGCCGTGGAGTATAGTTGTTCTTTGCTCTGAAGCCACCTAACCCATGTGGGGACGAAGTCCTGATTGAGACCTGGTGACCGCAAGCTGATGGGCTCTACCCTTGGTCCACCGTAGGAAGATGAGGCCCTGGGTTCCCTCCTGTCTCTCACAGGAGACGCTCCCACACTGTTGCTCAGTCTTGAATATTAAAGCTGTTGGTTTTACCAACAGTGTGCCTCTGAATAGGGGCTAGAAAGAATCCTCGAGAGAATGTTTGTAGCTGATAACAAGAGAGAATGTCTGGTTTTGCAGGACATGAAACGTCCTTTTGTATGTGAGCAGGAAGCAAGCAGATAGTCTATTTCAATAGCTTTTTATACCCACCAGGCATGTTGAAATTGATCTTTTCCATCACTGTTATCTATAAAACCCCTTTCGTTAGTGATTTAGTTGGAAGGGTGCTGTAGCCCATTCTTGTTCAAAGGTATTATCTCTTTTTTTGGGGGGTGGGGGGTTGAGAACCATACCTTTACTTCCCATTAGTTAAGCTTAGATATTCATTTATCTAAATGCTAATATTTATCTGAGGTAAAATGAAATTCAGAACAAAACCTTGTGAGAACTTGTAGCATCTTGAGTTCTTTGTTAGGAGGCTAATGCAGCTAACAAAGTAAGAAGTAAAGAAATTGCTGACTATAATTAAAACCTGCAACTTTTCAAAAGAATAGTTGGGAATTTGTGGAAGACCACTCTTAATGCAGAATGATTTTGGTGTAAATTAAGTTAGATTCGACCAGGACTCTCTTAACCTTAAATAGTTGGGCAATATGCTAGTATTGTTTTTTTTCTTGAATTTTATTTATTTTAAAATTTTATTTATTTATCTTTGGCTGCATTGGGTCTTCCTTGCTGTGCGTGGGTTGCGGAGAGCGGGGGCTACTCTTCGTTGTGGTGCAGGGGCTTCTCATTGCGGTGGCTTCTCTTGCTGCAGAGCACTGGCTCTAGGTGCTCGGGCTTCAGTAGTTGTGGCACATGGGCTCAGTAGTTGTGGCTCACGAGCTCTAGAGCGCAGGCTCAGTAGTTGTGGCGCACGGGCTTGCTTGCTCCGCTGCATGTGGGATCTTCCCGGACCAGGGCTCAAACATGTGTCCCCTGCATGGGCAGGCGGATTCTTAGCTGCTGCGCCAGCACGGAAGTCCCTATACTATAGTATTGTTGATGGACGTCTGAGGTCATGAAGATCGTTTCAGCTATCCATCAGATACCCGTTGTGGCTTCACAAGTAAACTCGATGCAGAGTCATGTCTGACAGCCGGTATGTGAAGTGTTGTCTCTCAGATAGCATTTGAAGGGTTGTAGTAAACTTTTGTAGACTGTACTATGGACCGTTTTCCCCCAGGGTCAGCTAAGTGTCTCTCCTAAGAAGCGCTCCTGAGTTCTCAGATGGACCACCTCTTCTCTGTGCCCATCGTGAACCCAGGCTCCCTCCAGCACTGGGATCCTCACACTGTAATGTCGTGGCCTCTTTACCCGTCAACCTCCTCTCCAGATTCTAAGCCCCTTGGAAGACATCTTCCCATCACAGTGTTTTTGGCCCTAACACAACGCCTGGCTCTGTCAGGGGCTGCAGAAGGGCGATGCTGACAGCCGCTTCTTGGGAGAGAGCATGGGAGCGACAGGCAGCTCTGAAGTGAGGCAGGGGGGACACCTCGGCTCTGCGGGTGTGTCCCAGGCTGTGACCGAGGCTGGGGGACCAGTTGTGAGTAAGATCCGCTGTTAGGCTGTAACCCTGAGATACGTAATTAACTAACTGTTCACGCAATGGTGCTGCGGATTTGAAGGAATCAAGCTTGGGCGTAGGAGCCCCAGAAAAGGTGGAGAAGGCAGCAGGCGCGCAAAGGCTCCGCGTGGTCTCACTCTCCTCGGAGCCGCGTGGGGCTGCCACTCCCGAGCCCCAGCGCCAGGTGGGCGTATGCGCTGTTCCTGCGTGGGGCTCCCAGCGGCGGGGACCTGTCCTGGCCCTGCCGCTCAGAGGTGTGGCAACTCCGGGTTGCCTAACCTTCCCCGGCGGGAGGCAGTCCAGTCCTTCAGGAAGAGTCGCTGGCCCAGCGTTTAGGAGCCATCACGTTCCTTTTAATCGTGGCCATCTGGCAGTTTGCAGTAGAACTATTTTTCAAACCAGCGGTATTTACAGGGACAAGACTGCGCTGCTCCGTGGAGCCTAGGACGGTATCAGCCTTTGAGGTAATGGAAACATAATTGGGGAACGAGGTGGAATTAGTGTCATCGCAGATGATCTAGTGCCTCACGTTAATTTCCCCGGGTTCTGTTCGAAGGGCAGTGGAGTCACTCATCTTGCGTAGCAAGCAGCCATAAGAAGGATTCTTTTCGAGCATTTAGGAAATAAAGTTCAAGTGCTCGGCCTTTATAAGTTGCAGGAGCAGCTTCACGTCCCAGCTTTTTAAAAGGTATCATGATGTTATTGCTTGTTTTGCTTCTAGGAAGCCGAGGGTTTAGGAAATGACTTGGGCGGGTGCATCTGTGAGGTCGAAAAAGACACAGACGCGCTCCCCAGGGACCCGAGCGGCTTCGCTGTCTTCCCGAAGGTGCCAGCCAAGCGTCCGGTCCCCGCGGGCGCTCCTGGCGCAGTCCCCTGTGCCGAGGGTGTCCGGCGCCTTCCTAGACGTCTGGGGACAGTTGGGAGAGTCGCGGGGCGGCGGGACAGCGCGGGAAGAGCAAGGAAGGGGGGGAGGGAGCCGGCCTGCGCCTCGCCCCTCCGTGCCAAGGACACCGTCGCGGAGGCGCGGCCAGCTTCCCAGGGTCGGACTTTCCGCCCCGGGGGCCGGGCGGTGGAGGTCCAGCCCTGTCCCCCTTCCCAGCTTCGGGCGGCCCCCAGGGCTGAGTAAGCCGGGCGGAGAGAGCCTGCAGGGATTTCCTGAGAGCTCAGGGAAGGAGGAGGGGACCGGGACGGGAGCCGGCAGCAAGGACCCTGAACCTGCCCGGCGGCGCCCCGGGGCCGCGCCGCCCGCGCCGCCCGCGCCTCCCCACGCGCGCTCCCTCCCCGCCCCCGCGCCCGGCGGCCCCCGCCCCCTCCCGAGCCGTAGGGAATCAGGTCCCGGAGGAAGAGGGTAGGTGGGGAGGCGGATGAGGGGTGGGGGACCCCTTGACGTCACTGGAAGGAGGTGCCGGGGTAGGAAGTGGGCTGGGGAAAGGTTATAAATCGCCCCCGCCCTCGGCTCGTCTTAATCGAGGTCCGCTGGAGGCTCGGAGCGCGCGGGCTCAGCTCTCCTCGCGGCTCCTCCCCGGCGGCGGCGGCGGCGGCGGCGGCGGCGGCTCGGAGCGGGCTCCGGGGCTGGGACGCAACGGCCGGAGGACGCCGGGCTGCGAGGATTACCGGGGGAAGTGGCTGTGTCTCGGCTGGAGCCGCGGAGAGGGGCGCCCGGGGCGGAGGGCCGGAGCGAGAGGAGACAGGCTCGGGCGGCTGCGGCGGGCGCCCGCGAGGAGCGCGGGCACCGGACGAGCAGGCCGCGTCGCGCTCACCATGGTCAGCTGCTGGGACACCGGGGTCCTGCTCTGCGCGCTGCTCGGCGGTCTGCTTCTCACAGGTGAGGCGCGGCCGCGGCCGGAGGCCGGCGCGGGGCTGGCGGGGGCAGGGGCGCAGCCCGGGGGGCCGGGTGCGCGCGGGGAGCGAGCTCGGAGGGAACCGGGGACACCAGTTGCAGTGGACACGCCTGGGGCCGTGACGCCCTTTCTCCTCCGCCGGGCGGTCGGGCTGGGCGCCCCGGAGAGCAGCTGGCTGGGGTCCGCGAGCATCGCCGCGCTCGGGTCCGCGCTGGGGCTGCCCCTTGCGGCTGGAGTCGCTGATCCTCGCTGCCTGGCGGCCTCCCCCAAGCCGGGGCCCCCCACCCAGGTTCTGGGCTCGGGAAGTGCCGCGCACCCGGACCTGCCTGACCCCCGGAGCCTGCTCTCAGGTGGCCTGGCCGGGTCTGCGAGGCCCCCGGATCAGCGGCTCCTAGGACGCCCGCGTGGCTGCCCGGGGGCTGGGCTGAGGCCCGGCCTTGGCGATGTCGGGCACGGGCCGCGACGTCGCGCCTCCCGAGGGAAGGAGGTGAGACCCTTAGGAAGGGATCGCGTGCCTGGCGGGAGCACACAGATCCCTGAAGATGGCAAGAGCTGGTATCCTTCGACCCACTCTGGGCCCCCGAGCTCGCGTGTCCGGGGAACGTTCCCCCAGCGTCCTCTCCTCCCTCCCCCCCGCTTCCCACTCGCCGGCCACTGGGCCTGAGCGCTGGGCGCGCATCCATCCGAGTGGAGCCTCTGCCACGGGTCCAGCCCAGGTCGCCGACCTGAGTGACCTTGACCGACGAGGGCAGTCGAGGACCCAAATCCCGTTAAGTTTCAGAATTGCAAGCCTAGCCTTTTAAGTTCCGAGAGAAGAAAGGGCAAATGATTTGGACCAAAAGGTGCGGTTTGAGGAATCGGTGAGGTGCGCGCCTTTGCTGGGCGTTAGGGACACTGGCGGCAGAACCTTCAGGGACCAGTAGGTTGTACCTGGTTAGTGTGGCGGTGGCCTCCCCGAGGCGCCAAAACCCGAGGGCATTTAGGGACTCGGACTTGCCTTTTCTTCTCAGCGGGGCTCAGTGGCCAAGCCCCCTGGTTTAGTCCCCCTGGGCGCAGAGAGCCCGATTTTGGAGCGCCTGTCTCTTAAGCGTCGTGGAGGAAAGGTAAAATATGAAATAAAATACAGTAACATAGGTTATTGCAAAGATCCCTGGGTAGGAAAGTCCGTAGGGTTGAGCATATTTTTTTTTAAATGCTTGTTAAACTCGAAAGGCAGTAACAAATATTCCTTCTCAGTGGGAAGACTAATTAAACCACCTGTTTCTTAATAACAAGTAATAGTTCCACTTGGATGAAGCTGTTAAACCGAGAGGCAAGGCGAATTCGTACTAAATTGGAGAGAACTCGCTCTAAGTTGGAAATGTTGCTAAAATAACTATATGAAGTGAAGTACTGCTTTTCTGTTTTAAAACTACATCTTGGGGTTTGAAAAGTCATGTGTTTTGAAATACAATTGCTTGGAGCATTTAAGTAACTTGCTGAAGTCCATCGTCTATTATGTAAAAGTAAATAAATCTAGGTAAATTACTGTGAATCCAAAACATGGAGGGGAAAGTATATGCTTTATTGGATTTTCTGCTTCACACATAGACATCTTTATTTTGTTTCAAAAACTAGCAAAGTATAGTTCTGTTCCTGGTTAAAAGCAACTTAGATCCGTGGCAGCTTTTCAGAAACGCGAGTGAGATCCTCTTATGATTGCTCTTAGATTTTACTTAAATGAGGCAGAAATCTTGGAACTCTTGTGATTTCTTAAAAAATGCTTTACATATGTGTTATAGGGGGAAAGCAAGACAAACATTGGCAAGGTGAGAACCTCTTCACCTGCCGGTTTAGGGAATGTTCTATCAGCTGTTGGGGTTTGTAATCGCCAATCTAAACCACAGGCTTCTCCCGCGGGTTAACAGCTGCGTCACAGTAAAACAATCAGGTACCTGCTTTCTAAGCTGCATCAGCGCTTTCAAACTGAACGAGGGGCTGCATGTCTGGGGAGTGGTGTCTAGATAGGGGCCAAGTTTCTGCCCTGTGGATTTATGAGGAGTCCAGCTTGCACCCATCACGGGCCAGCTCTGCTCACTGTTGGGTGCTATATAATTTTATGAGTTATTAATATTACGTGTGCGTTCACTGAGGTATAAAATAATCAGAGGTTCAGTAATACAAAAAGATAATACCTTTCCCCGCAAAGAGTATATTTACCTTCTTCTAAATATCCTGGGAAATAAAAACACTCCCAATATTCGCGTGCTTCCAAGTCCTCTATGTTGCAGTCTCTTCCTCTTAAAAGGATACTAGTCTTCCTTTCTCCAGCTCAAAGTCTCGTTTTCTTATTTTAAGGCAGCACACCCTTGATGAAAGCCACAGACCCTTTTTGTCTGCCCCCCTTTTTCTAGAGTTTTTGAGCAGCTGACATGTACAGTTTGCTATAGCTAATCGGAAGTGCTTCACTTGCAAATTTTGTGAGTGGAGTTAATTAATGATATAAAGTTAAATCAAAAGTGTACATGACAATGATCCCCATTTCCAAAATGAATGTACTAAATCTCTCAAAATCAAGCTAATTTCGCATAACAGTTTGTCTTTTCTCCAAGGTTTATAAAGCCACACTTTGGGTTGTGTTTTTCCGGAACTGTACGTTTGAAATGTTAATTCCGTAGCACGTTTGGTGGTCCACCTAGTTTTCCAAATGATGGATCACACTGCAGATAAATTGTAGGTGGTCACCTACTCTAGTTCCTCAATATTTTGACCTTATTTATTTATTAAGTTTTTTCTGTCCCTGTTGAAAATTCTGTAATAGGCTATCCAGTTTCTTTTCTAGGGAGCACTAAGTGGGTTTTGTGTTTTCACATGTAAAATTAAGACATTAGAATAGATGGTTATTTCTAGGGGCCTTTCCCAGCTCTAAAATTCAATGAATGATTCCAAGAAACAGACTGAACACAGTGTCTGTTTTTCTCCCTCCCTCAACTTCATTTGCCTATAGAATGGGTGATCAGCCCTGTGATGCCAGAGCTGGGGCTGAAGGGGTGAGCTGGCTTTCCCCTGCTGTCAGTAATCACGGTGGATTTTCTTTTTCACTAGTGCAACACACCTAATTCCAACCGATTAGCTTGCTCTTTGTCGGGTTGCAAGAACTAAGCTGTTAGAGGATGCCCAAGCCAGGACGAATCATGATCTTGGGCTTTTTTTTTTTTTTTTTTTTTTTTTAACTAACAGAATGTGTAACTCTATGAAATAGACTCTATTTCATAACTCTAGTTCCATGATCTTTTCTAAGGAGACCGGTCATTTAAAACTCATATGTATTTCTTGTTTTTTTCAATTAATGCTTACTAGTTGCAAATAATACTTATTTGCTCGCCAAGTAACTTAAGTCTAAAAGAGTTTCCAATTTCCACAAGAATACTAAACCTCTTATTTAAACTGGAACTTATTTTATATGACTTTTTAGAACAGACCAAATAATCACTTTGTTTTTACCAAAACTATTTAGATATTTTAAATCTCCTTTGAATGTATATAATAGAGAAGTTGAAAATGATATATCGCCTCCCAAAATGGTTTTATATCCACCAAAAAAAAAAGGTAGTATCCTTGAGGAAGGTTACCCAGTAGATCACCAAGTTATGACTGATGTTTACTCTGGCTTGAGAATTCTGCAAAGCAAGACCAAATAACAGAGTAAATAGCTTCTGTAGTGCTTTAAATTGAGATGTGCATGCGAGTGAGTGTGAGGGTGGAGAGTGAGGGAAGTTCTCTTGGCACCCGGGTGTTAAACGCAGAGCTTGCTGGTGTTAGGGTCTTGGTTCAATTGCACGGTCAGGAGTTTGTTGGATAGCAAGTGAATATCATAATTTTTCAGAGCATTTGTCATTGTGGCTAGAGGAGGAAGGACATTTGAAATAACACCAGGCTTAATTTTTAAGTAAAAATATGTCATTAGCAACGGTTAAAAGCATTAAAAGCATTGGTTGCATTTGGTTGAAAACGATCTGCAAGAACAGTCCATTCCCATTGGGCTCAGTACACTGGGGAAGCTTGTAAGGAATGACAAGAGCTCCTGCCAGATGCTTTCCAGGATCTTTGTTGATTCCTCACACACTTGGGTGCCTTGGAAATTGCATGCTGCTGATTACAGTACTGGATTTTATACCAGATTGAGGAAGGGGAAGGAAACGGGAGGAATGGGGGGTGATGGAGGGAGGGCTTGAAAAGAAAGCTTCTGGTTTTAGTATCTGGGACTGCAGGGGGGTTTCATTAAGGAAATGGTTCCATTGAGTCTGCTGACGATAGTGGACTAGATTTCCTGCATTGCTGCTGGGGCGGATGTCGGGGGATGTCAAGAATTCCTGGGGATTTCCCATCAGTCTTGGTAAAGCTGGATGCCTAAGAGCCATGTCTGATTATTGCTCCTTTCCTTGATTTTGTGCTCCTTGAGAGAATTGATCTCATTGCGCAGACACATACACTGTGAGCGCTAGATGGAACCTCAGGGATCTAATCTACTCCTTTCAGAGACGAGCAGTTTAGTGATTTTTTTTTTTTCAAGCTCAACAGCTGGCTGGTGCCAGACCCAGGAACAGAACCTGATGTTCATCCTACAGATAACATTTCTTCTTCATTTTTGTATTTCCTGTACCCCAAACAGAGTAGAGATGTTCAAATATTTGTTGAATAACATTATTGCAGAGCTAAAATTTCATTTTAAATGCTGGTATTTAATCTTATTTCTCATTTTATTGAATATATTTAAGAGTCTTCTTTCTCACCATCAATGCACGAATAAATTTTTTTTACACACATAAAACTAGCACCATATGAACATATTGTAGTGGTAGATATGTATTTATATGCTCTTTTGTGAAAAGATCTATTTAAACTGCCTTTTTGAACATAATACGTTCATATTTTAATGCATCATCAATTTTTTACAACAGTATTTTCAATGACTGCATAGCATTTCATGGTATAGCTATGCCATAATTTATTATACCCAACTGGCATCTTTTTCTTAATATGAAAAAACTTTAAAGCCCATAAGGGGTTTAATTAGGAATATCAAAACGATGGCTGCTTAGTAATATACTGAGAGATTTGGGGAGAAAACTAATTTTTCTTGTGAACAGTTGGAATCCTCCTTTTGAATGGCTGCAGCTTAAATAGTTGTGGCTTACGGTACTAGCTTCATCTATTACCATTTCCCTCCACATACCCCGTGTCCCAGCCACACAAACTCTACCCCCGTCAAAGAAATAGCTCACCATTCTTTAGATGGGCCTTGCACTTTTCATGCTGTTTGTCTGCCTGCAAGACCCTTTTTCTCCCTCTGCATCTTTTCTTCTCATGCCTTCAAAATTCAGCTTAGAAATCACCAGCTCCATGAACTCCTCCTTACAGCCCCAGACAGAATGACTGGTTTCTTCCGCTCCTATGTGTAGCCTCCTCTTATAGCCCCTATATGGGTCCCTGTGGGTCCCTCCTCCTGTTCTTCTCACCTTGCATTGTTAGTATTCTGTTTATGTGTCTGCCCTCACTCTTTGGGGAGGAGGGCCCGTGTCTTAACTGCTCTTACATCCCTGGCACCTACTGTCATGCCTGGCATGGAAGCTCTCGGTAAATGTTGGAATGAATGAATGATGTAGCCACACTGTCATTTCAAAGAAGAAATCTTTCCGGGCCAGATGTGACTTTATTCCAGGTTATTAGTTACTCTTGCCTGTCCATTGGGCCTCAGTTACAGTGGATTCCTTAAAGAGGCTGTTTCTCAATAGAGAATATTTGTCCTCTGCAGTGAGTGGCTAAGATCTAGGAAATCAGCTATGATTTTCAACTCTGAGATACCCATGTCTTGTGATCCCCTCCTGTTTGGTCATGATGATTCCCTGGGGCCTCTGGGCCAGCAAAGCTGGGCTTGGGTCCATGCAGCAGTTCTGTCCTAACCCTCTGTCGGTATGGGGCCGGGCCCTTCACCTTTACTCCGCAGGGCTTTATACTATTTTTAGTGCTCTTAGATTTTATGCTTTGACTTTTCCTCTCATAGACTCAAACCTGAGTCATTGGGTGCTGGGCTGTGTGGCAAATCTGAATGACAGGGAGATACTCAGAGTCAAGATTCTGCTTTAATAAAGAGCCTTGTTACAGGACCAGGCTAGTTGCCTGATTTCCTCCTTCCTTAGAATAGGTTCTCCTTAACTATTGATGCAAATAGATTCTTCTGGCAGGACCAGCCTACTAGGTGTGAAACATGTTCTGAAAAATCGGAACCCCCTGATCCAGTCTCGAGCTGGTGCCTCCCTTCCCCCACTCCCATCCCCAGCCCCAAATTTTGCACATGCCCGCAGCATGCTTCTCAAAGTGTGGTCCATGGCCCAGCATCCCCTGGCAACTTAACCAATCAGAGCCTGTATATTAATAAGGTCCCCAGATGTGTTTTTGCACATTAAAAAATTGAGAAGCGCTGATTTTAGTAAAGGACTCTTAGCTCTGGTGTCAGGGTCTGAATCGTCTTCACCAGCATCCTAGTGATGACCTTGACCCGTGTGACCAAGGGACTAGCCCTGGGCCAGCCAGGAGCCTCTTTCCGGCTCCCATACTCTTCTTGTGCCCTGTCTTCTGCCGGGACACCCGTGATCTGCTTCAAGACTTTTTTTTTTTTTTTTTTAAACAAAATCTTGGACTTAACTTGGACCTGTAGTCAAAGTATACAGAGGTTGTGGTCTTGAACAATACCACGGTTCACCAAACCGTGGGTCTTAGAAAATAGGGACCTGGTGAAAAATAGTAAAAATGGCATTAAACAGATAGGTTTTAACCATAAATAAAAGTTTTACAAAGCATTTGCTTCCAAAACAAAGTCACTTGGTGTAAAAACGAGGGAGGTGAGCATCCTTCTCTGTAATCTGTTGTCAAGGAGGCACCGCTGTCGTCTCATCATGCTGTCCTGCAGCTGATGACATTTTCTGTGCTTCTTGCTGGCTTGAAATTTAATGCACTTGCCTTCTTCCTCGTCTCGTTATTGCAAATCTTGGCAAATGCTTTTGTCTTTTCACAGGTTACCACAGTGCTTACGGGTACTTTTTCTCAGCCTGGTCTTCTATCCTTCTGTTGAACCGGTGGAGTGGGACTGCATTTCCTTTCAAACCACAGACCCTCCCACGTGGTCAACACAAGCAAAGCTCTAAGAATGATCAGGTTCTTTTGTGAAATGAGACCTGAGGTGAACCTTGTATAAGTGAAAAGCCTTGTCTTCTGTCATATGCAAATATGAAACCACATGCGCTCAAGGCCGCCTTTGGCGGCCTTGATTAGTAATTAGTCTGCCAACTGAGTTCTGTGAAACCCTTTGCTTCTCTCCAGGGTCCCCAGCTTTGGCTCTACATTAGAACCATCTGGGGGGCTTTATTTCTAGAATCCTCTTGCCCTGGCTGCACTTCTGACCAATTTGATCATGAGTTTTTGAGTGGGACCGAGGCATCGTTCATTTAAAGCTGCCAGGTGATTCCAATGGGCGGCCGAGGTTACGGAACCTTCTATTTTATCATATATCCAAATCACCTGGAGAGCTTGTGCTGCAGCACTGGGCCCGCCCCAGAGTTTCTGATTCAGGAGGCCTGGGATGGGGCCCGGAATTTGCATTTCTAACAAGATCCCAGGTGGTGCTGAGGCACGGAAGCAGAGACCACTGCTTGGAGAGCCCCTGACCTCGGGCTCCACTGAGAGGCCTGGCTACTTGGGAGGCACCCGTCCTGGGGCCAATCTGGAAAAGGCACTAAATTAAATCATTACTAGACATCTAACAAGGTGGAGGAAACTGTATCTGTGAGGAAGAAAGGAACTCTTCCTCTCTTAGAATCAGAGGAATTCTGGGATAAAGTGCTTGGGATGGGCGGGCCTGTTTTGCAGAGCAGGGTATGTGAGTTAGGACCCAGAACTGGATTGCTGGTCTAGACAGGAAAGCTCGTAGTAGGCCTCCTTCCCTGCCTCACGCTGTGGAGTGCCCAGCCTTTCCTCTATAGAAATGTGGGCACATGGCTACAGAGTCCTTTGGGAAGGTGCCATGCTACTGACCTGTCCCGGGCACCCACGCGCCTTTGGTCCAGCCCTGCTACCCTTCAGTAAGCCCTCCACGAAGCTGTCGGAAGCCTTGTTCTCTTTCCCTCTCTGACCAAGCCTCTGTAGCTGAATTCGTCTGCTGGCATCAGCGTCCCCACTTGGATGGCTGAATTCTACCTGTCGGAGCAGTATGGCTCTGCTGACTTCTGGGGATATGCCAGGGGTCTGTCCCCCTTGGTGAGCAAAGTCGCCGCCACATTGGAGACAGAGCTGGCCTCTCACCGGGCAGAATCGTGGTGCTGGGAGCCTTCTCGTGAAACGCCAAGAGTATAAGCCGCTGCTCCTTCCCTGAGAGCATCTCGGGGTACCTATAGGGCATTTAAGGCCTAATATTGCGTGAGCTGTATTTGGACGCTTTCATTTTCAGATACAGAAAGAGCATATCCTTCACCCACGGCTGAATCAGTGCTTCTCAAGCCTGAGTCATGATAGCATTTGTATCTGTCATCTCCTGCCACATAATAGGCTTCCTCAAAACGCAGTGGCCTACGACGAGAATTCATTATGTCTCATGAGTCTGTGGGTTAGAAATCTGGGTGCGGCTCAGCTGGGCGGTTTGCTTTGGGCCTCACCTCGGTCACGCATGCAGCTGTAGTCCCCTGGCTTTGCCCCTGGGACCGCGGCGCTGGCTGTCGTGGGGGGGGGCCACCCTCCGCAGGCGGCCTTTGGTCCCCCAGCCGTCTAGCCCGCCCTCCTTACTGGGTGCAGGGGCCGTCTGAGAGGACAACAGCGGATGTCTCAAGGCCTTTGGAACTCTTACAGCACCACCTCTGCCACATTGGGACGGTCAGAGCGGTCCTAACTCAGAGTGGGGCGTGGGGAAAGACATTCTATCCAGGCGGGAGGAGCTGCTTAGTCTTGTGAGCTCGTTTCTCGAGGTCCACACTGCTGTTTAGTACTAAACCTTTCTTTTCTTTTCTTTCCTTTCCTTCTGGCCGCGCCACGCGGCATGTGAGATCTTAGTCCCCCGACCAGGGATCGAACCCGTGCCCCTTGCATTGGAAGCGCGGAGTCTTAACCACTGGATCTCCAGGGAAGTCCCTGACCTTTCTTTTCAATCTAGATTTTGAAAAGATTCTGGAGTTTGGCCAAGAAAATAATAGTGAATAATGCCTTGGCCCTTCTTAACCTGTGAGCTAAAGACAGCTGGTCCAGTGGAAGAGCTTCCTATTCGTAACTCTGCTGATGAGGGGACAGAGGCCACGGTTAAGGGGGCTGCCAGGCTCTCAAGAACACCATGGCACCGGCACGAAGCGGGGGACAGCTGACCCTCAGATTGCGAGCGTAGGCAGTGGGCAGCTTCTAGGGGCTTAGATCAGAGGATCTCTGAGCATCTCCTGGGGGATGTGGTGAGGCTGTAAGCGCTTGGGGGGAGGGGGGTGGAGAGAAAGGAGGCAACTAACGCTCAAGGGTCGTCAGGACTTAGATTTATACATATTACGTTGCTCAGTCCCAAGAGGTAGGTACAGTACTCTTACATATGAGGAAACTGAGGCTTGGGTAAATTAAAAACTTCTCCTAAGATCACAGAGTACCTAAGTATTTAGATAAATACTTTCCCTAAACTGGAATTATTTCCATCTGGTTCCGGCAGACTCCAAACCTCCCTCCTCTTACCGCTCCTTAGAACCTAAAGGAAAGGAGAGAAGGGAAGGAGCACGGGTGAGAGTGTGCTAGTCTTTCCCTTCTTTCCAAACCGTTCTATCCTTGGAGCTTTGCCACGTCCAAAGAATGTGAGACTCCACTGCAACTCCGGCCTCAAATGGCCTTGGGAGATTCCACTGCTCTGTGTGGCAGACACCATTAAAGGCCCCATTAAGACAGAATTTTCATCATGTGGGTTTTCTTATCATGGGTATTCAAGGCCCTTCCAAAAAATTCAAGTCAGAGAAGGAGCTCCAAAACCATTAAGAACGTGACTTTATATAGGCTTCCACACTGCTCTCCCACATGGGGCTTGGGATGAATTGAGCTTGCACGGGAGGGCGGATGACGCCAGAAGGGCACTTTGATCCTGGAAGAGGTCTCATCAGGTAGGTCCCCCGACAGGCTGGGCTGCCCTCTGCCAGGCTGTTTCCGGGAGTCAAATGTCTACTTCTCTGTGCGCCTTTGAGATCCCAGAAACCGCAACAACCTGGAGCTTTTTTTCTTAATGAAGCTGGAGTAAAGGGGTGGGCCCTGATGCTTCATGAACTGGGGTGGGGGAGGACTCTGTCCCCGGGGGAAGGGGGAGGAATGCGCATACCCGGCGCTGTGAACCTCTTCCGAACCATCCAGCGTACACGCTTTTAACTTTCTTTTATGAATGGAAACCCCGAGGGTCACATTCTTACCAAGTGACCAGGCCAGGGTGGAAACCTAGGTCTTTCTGATTTTGAAATCAGTACTCTTTCCACCAACACTTATCCAAAAGATCTTGAATGATAAAATCTAGGAATTCAGGAAAACCAAGGAGTTTGGTTTTCAGGGTTTAGAATAGAAAGTTATTATGCCCGTGAGAAAAAGACAGCTGTCCAAGGGCATTGTCCTAGAGGGAGCGCCCATCGGTCTGGGATGGTCACGAACACAGTCTCTGCTTTGCCTGTTTGACTGATAGTCCTTGTACAGTTAACAAAAATGGAAGCATTTCTTTAAGGCCTGTTGCTCTTTGGGTCTCTTGCTTTTCCCTAGATCATTCCTTTCAGGCATTCAAACGTACAAGAAGTCAAGAAAGAGAAAAAAGCATTTTATTTTTTCCTTGATCCTTACCTGGAGAGGGATACTTTTTTTTAAATTGAAGTATAGTTGATTTACAATGTTGTGTTAATTTCTGCTGTACAGCAAAGTGACTCAGTTATACATATGTATACGTTCTTCTTTATATTCTTTTCCATTATGGTTTTATCACAGGCTATTGAATATTGTTTTCTGTGCTATACAGTAGGACTTTGTTGTTTATCCATTCTGTGTATACTAGTTTGCATCTGCTAATCTCAAATTCCCAATCCCTCCTTCCCCCCACCCCCCATCCCCCTTGGCAACCACAAGTCTGTTCTCTCTGTCTGTGAGTTGGTTTCTGTTTCGTAGATAAGTTCATTTGTGTCATGTTTTAGATTCCACATATAAGTGATATCATATGATATTTGTCTTTCTCTTTCTGACTTACTTCACTTAGTATGATAATCTCTTAAGTCCATCCATGTTGCTGCAAATGGCATTATGTCATTCTTTTTTATGGCTGAGTAGTATTCCATTGCATATATGTGCCACATCTTCTTTATGCATTCATCTACTGATGGACGTTTAGGTTGCTTCCATGTCTTGGTTATTGTAAATAGTGCTGCTATGAACATAGGGTGCATGTATCTTTTTGAATTATAGTTTTGTCTGGGTATATGCCCAGGAGTGGGATTGCTGGATCATATGGTAGCTCTATTTTTACTTTTTTGAGGAACCTCCATACTGTTTTCTGTAGTGGTTGTACCAACTTACATTCCCACCAACAGTGTAGGAGGGTTCCCTTTTCTCCACACTGAGAGGGATATTTTTTGATACCAGAATATGGCCATGTTTATCTGAATCTGAGAAAAATGCTGTTTTGCCACCTATAGAGGAGTTTTATCTTTTGTTCCAAGGAAACAGTAGAAAGTGTGGTCAAAGGGATACATGGCTTGGATGAAAGTTATAAGGAGTGGTTATATATATACAGTTTGATTTTTATGATTGTTTTCTTTTTCTAAGTTGGCATTAGAGAAACCAAAAATATATGTAAACAGATGGAAAGGCAAGGATATATTAGAGGGGATTGCAAACAAACAATTTTAAAAGGCAATGTAAACTTGTGTTATAGCATTTTGTCTATGATGAATGGTATTGTTTTCTTTTTGGAAAACTCTGTTTAACTCTTTTCTACTTAATGTCTCCTGCTGGAT
Source organism: Balaenoptera borealis (assembly GCF_965194805.1). NCBI lineage: Eukaryota > Metazoa > Chordata > Mammalia > Artiodactyla > Balaenopteridae > Balaenoptera > Balaenoptera borealis. The sequence continues at coordinate 6,644 of NW_028122066.1, read as the reverse complement.
CAGATTTTTGTTCTCTGTTGTTATTTGGAAATTTTTATAGCTTTGAAATCTTCTCCATAGGGAATTCTGCTAGAACTAGAGAAGAAGGAAAAAAAAAAAAGCATGGGAATTGAGTCATTGTATTGCCTTAGAATGGACTTTGTGTACCTACAACTTCTTGGGGGTTAGGGAATATTTGACACACATCACTGGTGTACAGATTAGAAGTGTTCTACCACTCACTCCCCTACCCCATTCCCTGTCCTCAAAGCTGGTAAATGAAAAATACATTAAGTTCAGTATTTGCCACACAAAGTCACTTAGAAATGCAGGAAACTCTCATGAATGCTAACTTTCAAGAATTTCTAGTTTGCTTTAGCCCTTTTGGACCGGTCATTAAACTTAGTGATTCTATATCCGGGTAGATGTCTTTTTAGGAGTAGTAAAATTCTAAAGTGTAGAAATAGAGTTGTTGTTGTTGATTTTCAATGTGCTTCATGGTGCAAGCAGATGGGCATGGTATTGCTTTGCTGGAATAATTCACTCACCATTTTGGAAGAGTGTTAAGTAGAAACTTGGGAGGGGAAATGTCTTTTGAGAAATATGTTTTCTGACAGTGTTTTGGAATGCTGTATCTTCTGCTGTGATTTCACGAGGGAAAGCATGGGCCGTATTGAATTTAATTCTCGTGATGTCAGTTTCATAACCAGTCATCATTCCAGGTTCATGTTTAACCTCTAGCATGAGTTCAGGCATGCTTGGAAGACCCTTTTATTTTAGAGCATTTTTAACATATTCATTTAAAAAGTGCTCAATGATCAATTAACCTATTATATTTTATTTCAAGATGGAAACATGGTTGTATCTATCGTGCTCTGTGTTGACCATTGAGTGTCTTTATTTTGTGATGTTAACTGTAAATTTTACTGAAATGACTCATCTATGTTAGTGAAGAATTCGTGACTCCCTGTACTCAGAAACGTGTCCTTTAAAAACAAAGTGTACCTAGCTTTGAGGTGATCTCTGTTTGTTGACTTAGATAATCTTGAACACGTGGTGGTATTCACCTAATCTGCTTCTTGGTGACTCATGTCCTAAGGGGCCTCTCAGGACTGAAAGCCCTTCAAGAGGAAGGGCTGGTTTCTGCCCTGTCTTCACAGCTGTGAATCCAGGACAGTGCCTGGCATATAGTAGTCACTCAATAAATGCTGGCTGAACTGACTAGAGCTGTATCCTAGACGTCCCTCTGGGTCTCAGAGGCCTTTTAGGAATCATGGTTCCATATTGGTTCACCTTCTAAGAACCTTTGTGCGGGTATAGTGGAGGAGATTGGCAGAAATATGTCCAAGAGCTGGCAGGAATTCTCCCCACACATCTGAAATGTTCTGTTCCTTCCTTCTGGGCCATCCTCTGGCTCCAGTGACCCCTTTCTTATCCTTGGCTGAGCTGCCGTGTTCTCCTGATTTGAATCGAGACTCAGAATTCAGATTGAGGATCTAAGCTGCCTGGCCACTACAGAAATGGCTCCCAAGAGATATTTCCTTTAGATGGACCCTCCTCCTGGGATACTCTTAGCTGGTCAAGGTTCCCAAACAGCACAGAAGAAAGACAGTTGATTGGGAACCTTAATTTGTAGGTGCAGCAATGCAGCCTAAACGTATCAGGTGATGTTATTATTGCTGCTATTGTTTTCGCCCTCTTCGATAAGACCATTTGCTCTGAAAACCATTTCCCCTTGGCTCTGGACCATCCATGGTGTAGGCTAGGAAGAGGAGAGAAGAGGAGGCACAAGTTAAGTCCTGGCTAGGACTGATGACATCTGATCATTTTCTTTTATTCCCCTCATTCTGTATCTGTCCCTCTTCCATGATTTCAAAAAGCACGGTGTGGGACTTCCCTGGTGGCACAGTGGTTAAGAATCCGCCTGCCAATGCAGGGGACATGGGTTTGAGCCCTGGTCCAGGAAGATCCCACATGCTGCAGAGCAACTAAGCCCGTGCACCACAACTACTGAGCCCGCGCTCTAGAGCCCGCGAGCCACAACTACTGAAGCCCGCGTGCCTAGAGCCCGTGCTCCGCAACAAGAGAAGCCACCACAATGAGAAGCCCGTGCACCGCAACGAAGAGTAACCCCTGCTTGCCGCAACTAGAGAAAGCCCGCGTGAAGCAACGAAGACCCAACGCAGCCAAAAATAAACAAATAAATAAATAAATTTATATTAAAAAAGAAAGGTACAGTGTGACCTAGGCATATCTTCTAGTGAACGTTCACTTGCGGCTTTTTTTCTCTAATAGCAACTGAAGTCAGGTAGACCCCAGACTTAAAAAAAAAAAAAAAAAAAAAAAATCTACATCTATCTATCTATCTATCTGTCTGTCTATGCAAACCAAGGCATTGGAAAGAAACAATAGAGCTCTCTCCTCAGCAAAGAGATCAAGGAAAGCAGAGCTGTAGAAACAAGAGAATTAAGAGTAGCTGATAAAAGAAAACAGTTGTTTGCAAAGTAAAGTTGGGTTTTAGAGGGTTTGCAGGTTTGAAGGAGAGAGACAGAGACCCTGGTGTTTCCTTCAGCAAACACACGCTCATTCTTCAGGTCTTACCTTCAACATCATTCTTCTGAGAGAACGTCCTTCACTCCCTGGGCTGGGTTCCTCCCCTCCTCCCCACATCTGGTACCCTTCCCTCTGATCACCCACTAACATAATATAATTTTACACTTGTATAAAAACTAATTTATAAGTATAAAATTACATCTGTCTCTATATACTTATCTGTTGTCCAGCCTAAGTTATAAACCCTTCAAAGAAGCAATCTGGTTTGTCTTGTTTATTATTGTATCCTTCTGTTGGAATATGTTTGAAATATTAAATGGAAGAATAAATGCTGAGGTTACAGAGCAGCAGAGAGAGCGCCAAGGCGAGGGGGTGAGCGGAAGGGGTAGTATCAGGAATGGAGTAGGGAAAAAACCAGGATTGGCTGGCAGTAAAAGAGATAAGAAGGATAGGTAAATGAAGGTGATGCATTCCCAGCCTCCTGTAATCATGGATGGGAGTCCAACCCTTAGCCCACTCACTTCATCAATCTCATCTCGGGGTTGGTGGTTTCACTTTGTGGGGACAGGTCCAGTATTGGGGACCTTACTACCTCTCTTCGCAGTGCTTCCTTCTGCTTTTATGTAACTTCTACTTCTTGGTTTTGGTCTTGTCCTCCAGAATGAGCTGATCCGTAAGTTATGTTAAAGCCTGTGAGGTCGATGGCCAACTGATAACAGAAATTGGTGTTTGGTTCTATTTTTTCTTCCATCAGATATACGATATCTTGGAGGATATTAAAAATGCTAATTCTATGATAGATTAACGAAACTGTATGAGTAAAAATGACCCGAGAATTAAAACCAATATTCTCCAGGTTTTGGGTGCAAATTACATTAAAGTCTGTCATGGATATTTGTAAGGAAGAACTGAATATCACATACTGAAGTGACTGAAAAACCTTCAGTCAATTATTTCTTTAAAAATTGAGATACTTCTGGTGGCAGCATACTGCTTTTAATTGGTTCCTTTCCCTTCCAGAAGCTTGGCTGTCAGCAAAACTTGTATAACATTAATTCCATCTAAGAATTTATAAACTTTTTTAAAAAAAAATCTTAGGAAGGCCTGCTATTACCCATATTTACTATGTAAATTAAGTGAGTCTTAAGAAAACATGAAAATTAAAGCAAAGCAGAATTTAAAAGAACTGTTCAGTCAACACACCCATCCCATTGTCTGTGCAGGATTAATCTCCAAAATATGTGTAATGAAAAGCAATTGTGTTCCAAATTGTTTAATTTAGAAGGAAACTGATTTTGACAATAGAAACACAATGGTCAAGGACAGTGTTTAATGAGCCTTAGAAAGTATGCTAACGCAGCTTTCAAAACCTCAATTCCCCTATGATGGATAACTTTATTGCACACTCTTGGCTATTTAAATCTCAAGGGTCAGAGGGTTTGTATATGTTATTGGTAACAAAGACGGAGATCTCTCAACTTTCAGTGAGTGGATTTATAAGGCACCTCCTTTACAGACAGTCGAAAGTACTCCGGAAAAATGTGTTCTATGTAGTTTAGACTCCAGAAACTCTATCAGAATCAGCTTGAAATTAACATCAGGGCTTTATCACACTCAGCCTTCCAATCTCATTTTATTTCTCCCATATTTTTATATGCAAAGCAAGTGGGGTTGTGTCATTATTTGTAATAGGTTAGAAAGTTGAAGAATATACAATATACAAAGAATAGACCAAAATTTGAGTTAGGGATAATAACGTTTTCGCCCTTTTCTTGCATGGTTAGCTAGAGTTTAAGGTACATGCTTTCCTGCCTGCCTACTTGCCAGCCTTTCTTCATTTTATGGTACAAAAATTTTAAGGCATCATGTTGGATTCGAAATTAAAACTTTGGCATGATAAATATTTTTTATGGTTACTTAATAGCATTCCAACATACAGCTCCACGATATATTCAGTTTTTTCCAGAAAGAATTGTGTGTGAACCTGAGGATTATCAGTGTTACATGACAGGTTATACACAATGGCTCAACTAAAATTTAAAGTTCTAATTCCCATCCTTATACTTTAACCATTTTATGGCAAGCTCCTTTATTGAAATGATGAAATATTTCCCAGGTCTTCTCTGTGATGCTTTCCTTCCTAAAGGAACCCAGAGGGATCCACGTAAATAACATGAATTCCGGGGCCTTGCTGTCATTGTCTCCATAGATGCCCGGAACTTTGGCATTGAACAGTAATACACACAGAGTATTTGGTAAAATGTTTTGTGGTAGATCAAAGCATAGTCCTAATGCCATGTAGAATAGGGAAGACTTGAGATTTTAAATTGTGGGTTGCCTACATACTGTCCTATGCTTCCAGACTAGTGATTGTTTGTTTAAAAAGAATACAGAGGATACCTTGGGCTGAACTGAAACTTGTAATCCTAAACAATTCAGAGGATAGAAGGTTAATGTTAAGGCAGTTCAAACATTTTATTAATACGACTACTATGCCTAATGATGCAACTTGCTCCAAATGCTAGGATGCAGCAATTGATGAAAGATGAACAACAGCAGAAAAAAAACCCTGGTTGCTTCCAGTAAACCGAGTGTTTGTATATTGCATGTGTGTTTATTGCATCTCTGCGGAGTGTTCTTTTTTTTCAGGTGTTTATAACCTGAAAGTTAATATATTCTGGCCTGAAATAACTTGTAAATCGACGTGAATGATAGCATAGCACTGCTGGTGATTATAAGCCCTTCCGTGTGAGGTGTCATCAGGTCCAGTTTCCCCACAGTCCTCTGAACAGTAACATTGGATAAGAACAGAGGATGGTAGGGTGTCTGCTTCACATGTAGTGCGTTTCCTGCTACTGGCGGAGAAACAGCCGTGCCGAGCCCTCCCTGATACCCACAACCTTCCTCTTGGCGTTTTTAGGGTATAAAGAGCACTGGTTCTGTCCATCTCCTTTTGTGTAAGCAGAGGAAAGCCTACCATCTTCTCTACTGAATGCTTTGTGAGCTATGTCTCGTGCCCTGTCAACCGGATCTTGACCCTTGCTCCAAGCCGCTCAGATAACTCCCATGACATTGTATGGTAAATTGAAATGACATCTTGTTAGACAGTTCTATGGAGGTGGCTTGTGAACTCATTCAGTAAAAGGACATCGGTGTGGGAGTAGAGCATTTGGGGGGTAAAAAGGTAACTCCTCGGTCGGCAGGAGATTTCTCACTGACCAACCTTAATTAACTCTGATGTCACATGAAAAGGAGCTGTTCCTGGGTACAGGTCACTTGGAGGGTAGGCTCCTGATGGTAGCCGGTGACAGGCCCGATGATAAATGAACGTGCCCTGTTAAACCATGACCCTCCGAGAAGCCAGTGTCAAGGAAAAAGCTCAAAGAGGTACCCTGAAGACGTGCCCCTCGTAAGCGTTGACAGTAGGAATGCTGATGTCAGTAGAGGACTTTTCTCTTGGTAAACATCTTAAACCACCCAGATTTTTTTTCTTTTCAATAACCTTTATAGAGTTTAAGGAAAAATGAGTGAAGTCCATCACCCATGCATAGAAGGAACCAAGACCATGGTCACTTCAGGGGCTAATACCATGGTGTCCTCTGTGCGCTGCACTGGAAAGCTGTTGGTGGATTTTGTTGACTGACAAAGTGTGAATTGTAAGCTTTAAAACAAGAAAATTATTCAAGTAAACATATGTTTAGGGCTATGCCAACTGTCACTGCTGAAATTAAACAATTTTTCCCTTGTTTTTTTACACCTGAATTCAAGACATAAATGCTATATAAATGACTTTTAAATTTTCTCTTAAGGCATGGAGATCAGGTGCTTCATAGTTTGGATCTGATGATTTGGGGATTACTTGGGATAGCAGAAGCTCTGAAGCAAGAAACCAGTGAATTCTTTTTTGTGGGTCCCTTTGATAACAAAAAGATGAGAAAGAAAATAGCAAGTGTCTGGGATTAGCAACTTGCTACAAATTAGGTGTATTACTGCTGGAAGCAGCTACCTTACCATTCCGTCCTTTGTGGACCCGGGACCAAGAGCACAGTAATCTAAAATATCCTACATCTGTCCATCTAAAAGTCACAATCTTAATCTCCACAAGGGATTAG
>NW_028122067.1:0-50844 GCF_965194805.1 Balaenoptera borealis | reverse complement strand
TACCTTTCAACTGCCTGCTTTGTGACATCACTCTCCTACCAAACCTACTACCACTTGGTAGAGCCTTGGGGTTTCCGTGGAGCTGTTTGGACCAGTAACCAGTGACCTCTGTACTGGACACGTGCGCCGTTCAGCTGCAGCCACTCAGACATCCTCTAGTGTTGTCTCCTCATCCCTTGTACCTGCAGTGGATGCTTCCTCTTCTCTGACCATGTCAGGTAAGAAAAGAAACTTTGGAAAGTTTTGCGTTCGATTTCTTTTGCCCCTAAATTGAGTAGGAGATTCAAAATAGCATGGAATAATGAGGGAAAGTATTGAACTACAAGTCTGGAGACCTAATTTCACTTTTGACTTTGACGTTTACTATCTGTGTGACTTTGGACAAATCACTGGCTGTCTCACAAAGCCTGTTGCTTTCCTTAACTGTTACGTTAGGATACCACATTGGGTTGATCACTCTGATCCCCTTCTTTTCCAGTATTGAGCCTTAAAGGGTACCCATGTAGAAAACGAAATCAGACACTTCTCAAGAGTGTTTCAACAGAAACATAGAAAAGCCAGGGGACATAGAAAACTAGCAATATATACCAAGATGTTTCATCTCTAATGGTCTCCCTCCACTAGGATTTCGACTAGTTGAAAAGAGAGAATAGGGAGAGAGGATGGAGAGTACTGGGCTCTACAGGGAGGCACAGAGTCGAGCGTAAGGAAGTTTAGGATGGTTTTCATTAGCACAGGCCAACAGGCACCAAGAGATGGGAGAAAATGTAAGAATGAAGAGGGAAAGCATAGAGGAGCTCTCAAGAAAAACGGAGTTTGCAATGGAATGCTGATGGGAACCAAAGATTTTCAATTAAAGCAGAAACAGCACAGAGGGAAACCTGCTCAGAGCAGGGCAAAACCAAGTTGATGGTAGCAAACCCTTACATTAACAGACTAAGAAGGAAAGTAAGGCCAGAACAGGGGATCACCGGGAAAGGCAGCTTATCAGAAAAGTCATACTCCGTTTTCTTTCTTTTATTGCCTCTCTGAATACAGTTGGCCACTTGACAGTTTTGAATATAAACATTTTAGAAATACGTTTTAGAAATGATGCCTCCTATAAACAAGCAACCACAGTGGTTATCTAGGGGGCTGCTTTTCAGTGTTTTATTCTTTCTAATTTTTAAACTAGGTAGACATTTCACCAATTCAACATTTTAAGTGATATCTTCTAAATTGAATCAGAAGGACTATTTTCCTTGGTGTGATATGTAGGTTCTAAGGCAAGGCTGCTTTTCATTTTTACAGTTATTTCCTTCCTAACACAGAGAGCACATTGATCAACAGCCATCGTTCGCTTGCAGATCTTAGCTACCGAAGAAGAAGAAGAAGAAGAAGAAAAAGTCAAGCCCCACATCTCTAATTCCCCCCACTTAGGGAATTCCTGGCGGTCCAGTGCTTAGGACTCGGTGCTTTCACGGCCAGGGCCACGCGGCGCGGCCAAAGAAACAAAACAAACAAACATCCACGTTTATCGAAAACCATATTGTGGAGTCCTGTGGATTTTCTTACATTCGAAAATCTTTTTTAATTGGATTCTAGGCATGATGGTTTTTTGAGGTTTTGGGATGCCATCTTCTTGGATGCTGAAGATGATTCTAATCTAAGTTCTAGGATAAATCCAAAAACCTTCCTGATACATTTTAAGCTTCCTTTCTGCTTATTATATAAGCTATATTCATTGAAATATATATTTCTCCTAGGCTTAATACCTCTTACTTGCTGGGTAAAAATATGAAGGAGCACAATAATGAAACTCTTTTACACTTATTATTTTGCTGTCTGCTTCGTACCGGTTTTCATTGAAATACTTGTCTATATGTGTTGTGGCTACCTATACATGCACATTTATTGCATTCTGTTGCTTGTTATGCATTTTTTACTGACATACCTTCTCTGTCTGTATGCATTGGCTAGGAATTCATTCACCTCTATCACCTCCATCGTGTTTTCTGGTTAATAGTATTCACTAAAATAGAGTGGGCAAAATTCACTTTCATAATATTGCATGGATGGTACAGAATGCCATTTGTTAGTAAATTCATTAGGCTTCGATACTTGCCACATACCCCAGTTTTCATTAATATCTATGGATTTCTTTTTCGTTAACGTAATATGCTTGTCATGATTTTTCTTTGTCTTTCTAGAACTTATTGTATCTTCCTCCATATAAATCATACGCAATAGATCAGCTTATTCATCTATTAATTATTACTGCTATTATTATTGGTGGTGGTGTTATAACCACTTTATAGGTGAGTAATCTGAAGTAATCAGATAACTTTTCCCTTTCCAAAAGCACTTAAGAAATCCACTTTCGGGTAATCATTTTGAGGTAGGATGAGAAACCAGGCTTGAAGAGGGCAAAAATGACTCTTTCAATTCACCAGTTGGACTGAGCTGTACGTCACCTCTAGGTAATAGCGTGGGAACTGCACAAGCAAAGGGAGACACTGAAGACGACAATGGTAATAGCCGTACTGTTTTCTAATGGACAAAAAAAATGCCTATATTATAAGTTCTATTTCTCCTGCTTTCTGGCAGTATCATGCTCAGAGTGGAGTCCTGGCAAGGAAGTCAGGATACTTAGGTTCTGAAACCTGGTAATGTACTAACATAATGAGAGAACTTGAACAAGTCAACCCGACCTCTCTGAGCCTCAGTTTCCTTACTCACGAAATGAGACTGAGAACATCGAAGTTCTCTAAGGGCCTCCTAGTTCTAAAATGCTTCCAGTCTAGGAAATAGCATAGAAGTCAATACGAGTGCAGGCCGAAGGGAAAGACAGGGCAGGGAGAAGGTTGCTTCCAGCCTAGAGAACAATCTCTGAACCACACCACTTGGCTCTTCTGCCCGTCTGTGCCCAAGATGGGAGCACAGGCAGTTAATAGAGAAGAGTGGAAAACTGCTCAGTCCTTACAGCCATCATCAACTGTCTGATTTTGGGCTTCTCAGGAAGTAGTGATAGTAGAGGTGTCCTGATAGCAAGAACCTTCAGATGATGCCGTTCCTCAAACGTAGTGAGAATTTCTCAACCTCCCTGAGTTTTTCATGACCCTCTTGTTCTTACAGAAAATTTCCAACATCCATCTCTACTTGGAACTCTAAATTCTCTGCAGCATTCTCCTCCTGTGGTGAGCAATGCAACTTCCCTAACACGAAGTGTCTGCAACTTCTCCAGAGTCTCTGCCCCTGCCGTCAGTTCGGCATCGGCTACTGGTACCCCTTTCCAGACACTCATGGGTAGTGCCTACCTTTACCAACATTCTAGCACGACTATGTTATCTGGAGTTACTGACCACAGCCAGATCTCCACTTCAGCTGCTTCCTATCCAGGTGTTCTTGAGTGGGACATCACAGCAAGCACTGAAAAGAATTCTTCTTCACTCGGAGACTTTACTCTGGCACTCACTGACCGCCACACAGCTGCCTCCTCCATGTTTCTGGCAGCCCAGGATGATAAAACTTCAGACGCCAAGAACATGGTCCCTCTACATCCATCGCTTTCTGCCAGCCTTGCTCAGGGAACACCATCTCAGATTCCAAATCAGGGGCAGAGCCGCCTGCCACTTCCCTGCCAGGAAGGGAGCCAGGTATATTACTATAACCAAGGCACACTGGGGTCTTTACTGTATGGAGAACTTGGCTCCTGCCCGCAATCCTACGGCTCGGCGTCATACACAGGAAGTCGGGCCTCTGGGCAACCAGAAATGGGAATGGGACTGAAGGAGATTCAGCCCACAAATATCCGACCACCAGCTTCCACCTCTGCAGTCTGCCACCCTGTGTCTGCTCAACGCATCACAGAAACAAGTTTTCAAGGTGAGTATAACAAACGCCAGAGAAAGTTGAAGAATGAGGTCGGCATTCAAAAATGGGGTCAAATCGACAGCTGGGAAGGGGTGTAGAGGCAGGTAGAATTTAGATCCTGAGCCTTTAATAACCACTACCTTCGCTCAGTGCCCTCTGTTTTTAGACTCTCTATGAGAACACCTAGGGCTTCCCTGGTGGCGCCGTGGTTAAGAATCCGCCTGCCAATGCAATGCGGGGGACACGGGTTCGAGCCCTGGTCTGCGAAGATCCCACATGCCGTGCAGCAACTAAGCGCATGTGCCACAACGACGGAGCCTGCATTCTAGAGCCCGTGAGCCTCAACTACCGAAGCCCACGTGCCTACAGCCCATGCTCCGCAACAAGAGAAGCCACCGCGATGAGAAGCCCGCACACCGCAACCAAGAGTAGCCCCCGCTAGCCGCCAACTAGAGAAAGCCCGTGCACAGCAATGAGAGACCCAGTGCAGCCAAAAAAATAAATACGTAGAATAAATAAGTTCAAACAGTAAATAAATACATAAACATAAATTACAAAAAAAAAGAACACCTAATGCAGGTGGGACGGTGGGAGGGCCACTGTAGAGGTCATCTATGCTACATGTACAAGAACCCCGAGAGCACACCAATCGGTACCACACTTTTCACTGCTGTAGCCGATCGTTCCCCCTGTACTGCCACACTGTAGCACTCCCTTCCCTCATCTACTGCTATAGTCTCTTCGGAAGGTGTTTCAGAACTCTTGTTATGAGAGTGCCAGTTGAACTGTCCTCACTTCCTTCATTTATACCAGGATTGAAGACCTTGTGGTCCGAGATCCTGTCCAGAGAGCAAGCAGGCTAAGACTCTGTCTTTGTTGATGTATTTCATCAGCAAGGGCTCTACCCCCTCTCCTAGTTCATGGTGTGACGTGTTCTTGGCCTCTCGGGAAAGTGGGGAGAATGGAAAGGACCCTATATGAGAATGCTAGGCTTTGTAAAACATTTCAGGTTTTTAAAAATAAGACTCATTTTGTATTGGACTTATAACAGTCCTATGAAATACAAAGCGAGCCGAGAATCAGCGACAGGAAAGGCTCACCAGTAAGAATTACAACAGTCACCGCTTACCTCGTAGCATAGGGCACCGTCCGTGATCCTTAAGAAGAGTTAGTAGAAATGCCTTGCCCATCTTGCCCCTGAACCCCTTGAAAGGTACACGACTGCTGTGTTGGTGTTTAGGGGGAGCATCTCACTTACCAGGGACTGACTTCTCCCTTGATCCCTTTGTAGGGATGGAGACCTCCCCCCTGGTGATGAAAAATTCCCTGGGATTGCAACCTCCAAGCCAGACGTTTTGTGTGACACAAAGTCAAGAACTCCCCAAGTCCTGCAGTAGCAGAAACAGCCACATACTTGAGAGTAACCCACCATCTGAACTTGGGGACATTTCAGTGACAGCTCCAGTCCAGAGTGCCAGGCGTCTCCTGGCCCTGCCTCCAGCTCCAAGCCAGGGACAAATAGAGAGTAAGCACGTGGATGATATCAAAACCAAGCTTTCAAAGCCTCTGGATGCCTACCAGATCCCAACAGAGAACCAAGATCCTCCACTACTCCCTTTAGGAATCCCTGATATTCACCAGCCGCTGGCCTGCACCGATCCCCTCAGCCAAGAGGAGCAGCCTGGTTCTGAAAATGCTGATCTGGGAGAGAACAGCCGGAGTCGTCAGGACCTAGGGACACTTGAAAATGGGATTGAACCTAGCAGTGGTCTTGCAGACATTACTACACTGGCGGAGGATATTCACCTTCCCCAGCTCTTTAATCCTTTGAAAGATCTTGATCAATCCCAAGGTCCCAACGTGATCAAAGCTAAAGACACCAGAGCCATTAAGGTGAATCCGGTGCAGGAAAAGCCAAGTGTCATAAAGGTTCCCTCTGATCAACCCAGGAAGAACAAACAGAAAGCCTCTGAGCCTATCAGTGGCGCTCCCAAGGCCAAAATCCAGCCAAAGAATCCAGAGTGCCTGTTAGGGGGAGAAGTGGTTATATGCCACGCTGCAGTCAGTGACAGGGCTCCTGTGAACACGGCCAAGCACTCTCAAGGCAAACCTCAGAAAGCTGCATCCAGAAAGATCAGCAAAACTAAGAGCCACGGGCAGGAAAAGACCAAAAGGACCAGAGGGAGAAACAAGGCTGAGGAGAACAAGCAGTCAGGGAACAAAGTCAAGGCAGAAGAGAAGCCAGCAATCCCCCACACGAAGCGAAAGGAACACCAAACTGAGCTTCTCCAACAGAGCTTTCAAAAGCCTCGAACCTCCCTTGGCGTGCGCATGCTGGAGTCTGTGAAGGTTCTTCATGCGCTGGGGAAGAAGAATGAGACGAAAACTGGGCTCTCTTCCTGTCGGCTCTTGGGAAAGTCAAGCAACCCCAAAGACCCCCAGCCACCCCCAGCTATCCAGCCATGGCGGCATACCCCACGTGAGGGGAAGGGTCCTGAGAAAACGCAAGTCCAAGCCCAGAAACCAGACAGCAGTGCTGAAACAGAGTGTCCGTCTCCAGCCCAGTATGAGCGGCCTCCTCCTGGGAAGGTCAAGTTGATACCTCTGCCTTTTTCTGCCTGGGACAAGCCTCAAGCTCGACCCGCTCCTCGGAGGCCACAGTCTCTGGCCTCACATCGGCCTGCTGGGGCTTACCGTGCCCAGCCTGGTTCTACTGACTCAGCTCAACCTGCTGCAGCCAATTCATCCCACCAGCCAGCTCCTGCCTCTTTGCCAGGCCCCGCCAAACCAGCTCAGCCAACTGTGACCAACCCAACCCAACCGGCTTGGACCAACCATACCCAGCCTCGTGTCCCTCAGTCTGCTGCTCCTAGGCCTGCACCCTCCAAAACTTCATCTGGCGCTCCTCTCCAGCGGGAGCCTGTTCCCCCTGCTGTGAATAAGCGCCAGTCCCCACCCAAGCTCCAAACCCAATTTCTACTCCAAGACTTCAGCAAGCAACGAGTTCCATGGAGGGAACCCAACGTGCCTGAGCCAGTCATGTCAAAGCCCATCGAACAAGAGCAGAGGCCAGAGCGAGAGGCCATGAAGAGGCGGGCTCAACAACAACGGGAGAATGCTGCCAGATACACCTCTTCGGGCAAGCTGCAATTTTTCACCGAGAGGGAAAACGAAATGGAAATTGCCGACTACTACGGATACGTCAAGTGAGAGCTGCTAGGATTCTTGGTGCCACCTTGGCTACCAGCTGTTCTTCCATACACAGGTAAGACAGGTATAGAACTGAATAAGTAAATGGAATACAATTAATAGACGAGTAACAAACCTTTCGAATTTTCAGATGCTGCTAACTGGGGCGTGAGAAAGGAAGGACTGAAAGTTGGATGGGAGAATGAAGGAAAGGGGTAAAAACTGAGCAAAGAGGAAGGAACTTGGCCCAGGGCTAGGAAGGCCAAAAGAGACGTATGGATTTAGGAAAGGAAGCAGGAGCGAGGATGAAACGGCAGAAGTAAAAAGCAGGGTCAGAGGTCTGGGTTGAAAGAACACAATTGGAGTAGAGTTGAAGGTGACAGAAGATGAGTCTAGGTTTACTAGGAGAAATAGAAAAAGTCTCTCGGGGACGCTGGCCTTAAGTCTCACAACCACCAGATAGGTATTTCAGAAAACAAGAGGTTCAGGACACATCTCTGAAAGGTCTGAGTTGCCTTATTCAGGTGTGACTGTAGTGGGGGAATAGGGAAATCTACCAGAGAAGTGGCTAGGGCTCAGAGTTATCCTAGGGGCAGCTGACGACAGGGGCAGAGCCAAGGGAACTGCTGGATCAGGAGGCCCACGAACAAATCAGGGGCATAGCCGCCTGCCACTTCCCTGCCAGGAAGGAAGCCAGGTATATTACTATAACCAAGGCACACTGGGGTCTTTACTGTATGGAGAACTTGGCTCCTGCCCGCAATCCTACGGCTCGGCGTCATACACAGGAAGTCGGGCCTCTGGGCAACCAGAAATGGGAATGGGACTGAAGGAGATTCAGCCCACAAATATCCGACCACCAGCTTCCACCTCTGCAATCTGCCACCCTGTGTCTGCTCAACGCATCACAGAAACAAGTTTTCAAGGTGAGTATACAGACGGCAGAGAAAAGTTGAACAATGAGGTCAGCATTCAAAAATGGGGTCAAATCGACAGCTGGGAAGGGGTGTAGAGACAGGTAGAATTTAGATCCTGAGCCTTTAATAACCACTACCTTCTCTCAGTGCTCTCTGTTTTTAGACTCTATATGAGAACACCTAGGGCTTCCCTGGTGGCGCCTGCCAATGCAGGGGACACGGGTTCGAGCCCTGGTCTGCGAAGATCCCACATGCCGTGCAGCAACTAAGCGCATGTGCCACAACGACGGAGCCTGCATTCTAGAGCCCGTAGGCCTCAACTACCGAAGCCCACGTGCCTACAGCCCATGCTCCGCAACAAGAGAAGCCACCGCGATGAGATGCCCGCACACCGCAACCGAGAGTAGCCCCCGCTAGCCGCCAACTAGAGAAAGCCCGTGCACAGCAATGAGAGACCCAGTGCGGCCAAAAAAATAAATACGTAGAATAAATAAGTACAAACAGTAAATAAATACATAAACATAAATTACAAAAAAAAAGAACACCTAATGCAGGTGGGAAGGTGGGAGGGCCACCGTAGAGGTCATCTATGCTACATGTACAAGAACCCCGAGAGCACACCAATCGGTACCACACTTTTCACTGCTGTAGCCGATCGTTCCCCCTGTACTGCCACACTGTAGCACTCCCTTCCCTCATCTACTGCTATAGTCTCTTTGGAAGGTGTTTCAGAACTCTTGTTATGAGAGTGCCAGTTGAACTGTCCTCACTTCCTTCATTTATACCAGGATTGAAGACCTTGTGGTCCGAGATCCTGTCCAGAGAGCAAGCAGGCTAAGGCTCTGTCTTTGTTGATGTATTTCATCAGAAAGGGCTCTACCCCCTCTCCTAGTTCATGGTGTGAAGTGTTCTTGGCCTCTCGGGAAAGTGGGGAGAATGGAAAGGACCCTATATGAGAATGCTAGGCTCTGTAAAACATTTCAGGTTTTTAAAAATAAGACTCATTTTGTATTGGACTGACAACAGTCCTATGAAATACAAAGAAAGCCGAGAATCAGTGACAGGAAAGGATCACCAGTAAGAACTACAGCAGTCACCGCTTACCTCGTAGCATAGGGCACTGTCCGTGATCCTTAAGAAGAGTTAGTAGAAATGCCTTGCCCATCTTGCCCCTGAACCCCTTGAAAGGTACACGACTGCTGTGTTGGTGTTTAGGGGGAGCATCTCACTTACCAGGGACTGACTTCTCCCTTGATTCCTCTGTAGTGATGGAGACTTCCCCGCTGATGAAAAATTCCCTGGGATTGCAACCTCCAAGCCAGACAGCTTTCCTATGGAATGACAGAGAACTTGTCAAGGTGAAACACCAGTCTGCGGGAGAAAGGGAGGAAGAGAATGATGGAAATCGTTTCTGGGAAACTATTCTTACATTATGTGTTGTTTGTTCCCGGTAAATAAACTGAAATCTTCTTAACAGTAAAACAAAATCTAAACCACTAAAGCCAACAATACAGGAGTATAACGTTCGAAAAAAATTTCTTTGGCTGCGCAGCATGTGGGATCTTAGCTCCCCAACCAGGGATTGAACCCACGCCTGCTGCATTGGAAGCGCAGAGTCTTCACCACGGGACCACCGGGGAAGTCCCAGGACTATCACTTTTAAAGGAGAAGGTACAAACCCCTCGGTTCTATGAACTGGAGATTTTTAGTAAGAAGTCAATATATTTGTTGTTAGGCACATTTTATGTTAGGCTGTCTCCCTGCACAGGATGCAGGCGCCTTGAGAATGGAAGTCATATCCCTCTATAGTACGTCCCTCTTCTTTCTGCTTTGCAGTTTGCTGCTCCACTTGTTCAACCCCACCTAGTAATAACCTATACTTCCCTTGTTCCTGTTTTCCCATCTGGAAAACAGACAAAAGGCAACCAAACAACGCAAAGGTCTCAACAAATAAGGGATATCCAAAACCAGAGATGGCCAGAACTTCTGTACCCCTGATGAAATAGTCCTCATACAAAACCTGATAATCAAATTCCTTAATGCTAGGAATCACAGTGAAAAATAGTATCTGAACTGACTTCTGTCAGATGAGTGAGAACTAAGGTTAATTCAGTGTATCTGAAGCATAGAAAGTGAGGGCAAAAGTGGCACAAGATGGGGCTAGAGAAGCAGAGAGGATTCTAGACCACGCAGAGTCTTAAAGGCCAACAGTGTGTTTTCTATTCTCAAAACAATGCTTGTGAGCGATGTTTATGAGCAACGTTCCAACTTGCTTTGAAGGTTTCTTGTGTGAAGAGTGGATTGGAAGGAAACAAGATATATGGACACTAGTTAGGACCTAATCGCAACAGACAGGCAAGTTCAGTATTAGGAAGTTGAGGAAGAGCTGGCTGACAGATTCCAAAGAAATTCAGGAGATGAACTGAAGCGGGCTTAATGGGGTAGGAGATGGAGGAAAGGAAGGTCTTAGGGAATTCAAGGGTTTACTGCACACATGAGCAAAGTCTCAAAATTAATCATTTGAACGTACAGAGGCGGATCTCCCAAATGACACCGGTTAGGAAGCAACGGTACGCCCTTTAGAATTCCTAGAGACAACACAAATCAACTGTTTCGATGGAAAATTCGGCGGGACTCTTGATTTCCATGGGAATACAGAGAAAAGAGACACTGATCTGGCTTGCAGGTATATTTAGGAAGTTGTTAGCCGGACATCACCTACTAGTATCATGTAAGTAGGCCGTCCGAAGTAGGAAGCTTAGGGGAAAAACCTGGAGGAAAACTTAAAAGCTTAAGCCACACCTCTACACTACACCACCTTTCACAATTTCTTCTCAGATAAGCATCATCCCCATCAGTGAAGAAACTCGTACCTCATAATAGGAAAAACAGGCCTAAAGATTCAATGTGTGTCTTGGGAGGTCCCATCTATGCGATATCTTCCTGGGACCAGAAAAGGCCCCAGGAAGATCAATCTCTGCACCCCTGAAAGCTTACCACCAAGGAAAATGACTAGGTCCATAGATTTCCTCCCTCAAACCAGCTTACCTCACACATAGATCATTAGCAACTCCGCCCTTACTCACATTATCACAGTCACAAGAGTGGTTAGGGAGAAAAGCACTAACCAGGGGAACTAAAACAGAGGCAATCCAGGCCAAGCTGGGCTGGTGGCAGATATCTTGCTCCTTACGCTCGGGTGCATAATGCGACTCACCACAGTGCCTTTTTCACAGACCCTTTTGAACGTTTCTCCACAGAATCCAACAGCTCAAGTCAGTTCATGACGCTTCAAGGTCAACAATCGTCAAGAGAAAAACATGCAATATGTCTTACAATGTTGGATTCCTTACAAACAGGACAAGGAGATAACCATGTAGACAAAACCAGAGCATTTGAAAACATCTGTATTCTACAAACACACCAGTGAATGCTATAAATAAGGTACTATGACATAAAACAAAATGAAAACTAGATGTGAGACTGTTCTCTTCAGTGTACAGACTTCATGGCAGTTGCTGCACACTATCTAGCTACTTAGATCTTTAACTCTCTGTTCTGTTAATACCAAATGAGGCCCAAGTGTGTCAACCTGTTTCCCACAGAAACCAAAAAGTCTACATGCATCTCTTTTCTCCTGTGCCCTTTCACCTTACCTGCTCCCAATTCTCCACCAACGTCCTCCTCTTTCTCTAATTATTCTCCTCTTCATTTTGCTTGGCCTTGCCCCCAAGCATGCAAGACAGAGAGTCCTAGAGGTCCAAGATTCTAGAGTGGCTGTTTGCAAGGCGGAGGAGATTACAGTAGCTGCCACACTGTATATACTTCTGTGCAAAGAAAAAGGGACAGTGTTCAGAATGTCTCTCACATATAACAAGAGCTGGAGATGGCAGGATACCTGTGTGGCCCAAGGAACTAGAGCTAGCAAATTATGGGCCAAACAATTGCAACCAAAGGCTGGAAGAGGAAAGGTCTGCAACCAGCTCTGTCTCCTAGCTCTCTGGTATTTGCTGCCAACGGGCAGAGTCTATTTCGTGAAGCATCAAGCACTGAAAAGAAGACTCCTGCTGCTGGAAGTTGACAGGAAGTAACGTCCAATGCAAGATCAAGGCTTGTCCTCGAAGCAATGCCCATAATGGAAGAAAAAAAAAAAAGAGGAAGCGGAAGAGAAACGTTAAGTCGCAAGTCCAACCTGGCCCCCAGCCTAGCCCAGCCCAAGGAAGGTAGGAGTCAAGGAGAAGAAACTAAAAGAGAAGAGCCTTGGACCACAACATTCTCCACAAGGTACACTCAAGAAACTTCACCCTACTCTTGAACCAAGTTACAAAGAGAGCTTCTTAATCCCTACTTTGGCTCCTTAAAAGCTGCTATCAGTTCACTCATTAGACACATCTGATTTCAGAACAACTGTAATAGTTCAAACTAGATGGCTCTTTCCTTCCTAAGGATTATTAATTAAATAAGATCTATATAGCTCTAAGTATATGATACATAAAATAGAATACTCTGTAGAATATAAGTAACTCTTAGTTCAGTGTATTAATGAACGTCTGTAAGAAATGTGGCAATGATTTCCCTAATGGAAGAGCCTGGGGGAGGTAAATCTGTCTTCTAGGATTTCCTCCCCAGAGCTCAGAAACTCAGGTGTTGTTTTAGCTCTCCTACACTCTCTTCACCCAAGCCCGCCTTCCTGTTGGGGATCGGACCTCCCTATTGGCTCTCTCATACCTTTCAACTGCCTGCTTTGTGACATCACTCTCCTACCAAACCTACTACCACTTGGTAGAGCCTTGGGGTTTCCGTGGAGCTGTTTGGACCAGTAACCAGTGACCTCTGTACTGGACACGTGCGCCGTTCAGCTGCAGCCACTCAGACATCCTCTAGTGTTGTCTCCTCATCCCTTGTACCTGCAGTGGATGCTTCCTCTTCTCTGACCATGTCAGGTAAGAAAAGAAACTTTGGAAAGTTTTGCGTTCGATTTCTTTTGCCCCTAAATTGAGTAGGAGATTCAAAATAGCATGGAATAATGAGGGAAAGTATTGAACTACAAGTCTGGAGACCTAATTTCACTTTTGACTTTGACGTTTACTATCTGTGTGACTTTGGACAAATCACTGGCTGTCTCACAAAGCCTGTTGCTTTCCTTAACTGTTACGTTAGGATACCACATTGGGTTGATCACTCTGATCCCCTTCTTTTCCAGTATTGAGCCTTAAAGGGTACCCATGTAGAAAACGAAATCAGACACTTCTCAAGAGTGTTTCAACAGAAACATAGAAAAGCCAGGGGACATAGAAAACTAGCAATATATACCAAGATGTTTCATCTCTAATGGTCTCCCTCCACTAGGATTTCGACTAGTTGAAAAGAGAGAATAGGGAGAGAGGATGGAGAGTACTGGGCTCTACAGGGAGGCACAGAGTCGAGCGTAAGGAAGTTTAGGATGGTTTTCATTAGCACAGGCCAACAGGCACCAAGAGATGGGAGAAAATGTAAGAATGAAGAGGGAAAGCATAGAGGAGCTCTCAAGAAAAACGGAGTTTGCAATGGAATGCTGATGGGAACCAAAGATTTTCAATTAAAGCAGAAACAGCACAGAGGGAAACCTGCTCAGAGCAGGGCAAAACCAAGTTGATGGTAGCAAACCCTTACATTAACAGACTAAGAAGGAAAGTAAGGCCAGAACAGGGGATCACCGGGAAAGGCAGCTTATCAGAAAAGTCATACTCCGTTTTCTTTCTTTTATTGCCTCTCTGAATACAGTTGGCCACTTGACAGTTTTGAATATAAACATTTTAGAAATACGTTTTAGAAATGATGCCTCCTATAAACAAGCAACCACAGTGGTTATCTAGGGGGCTGCTTTTCAGTGTTTTATTCTTTCTAATTTTTAAACTAGGTAGACATTTCACCAATTCAACATTTTAAGTGATATCTTCTAAATTGAATCAGAAGGACTATTTTCCTTGGTGTGATATGTAGGTTCTAAGGCAAGGCTGCTTTTCATTTTTACAGTTATTTCCTTCCTAACACAGAGAGCACATTGATCAACAGCCATCGTTCGCTTGCAGATCTTAGCTACCGAAGAAGAAGAAGAAGAAGAAGAAAAAGTCAAGCCCCACATCTCTAATTCCCCCCACTTAGGGAATTCCCTGGCGGTCCAGTGCTTAGGACTCGGTGCTTTCACGGCCAGGGCCACGCGGCGCGGCCAAAGAAACAAAACAAACAAACATCCACGTTTATCGAAAACCATATTGTGGAGTCCTGTGGATTTTCTTACATTCGAAAATCTTTTTTAATTGGATTCTAGGCATGATGGTTTTTTGAGGTTTTGGGATGCCATCTTCTTGGATGCTGAAGATGATTCTAATCTAAGTTCTAGGATAAATCCAAAAACCTTCCTGATACATTTTAAGCTTCCTTTCTGCTTATTATATAAGCTATATTCATTGAAATATATATTTCTCCTAGGCTTAATACCTCTTACTTGCTGGGTAAAAATATGAAGGAGCACAATAATGAAACTCTTTTACACTTATTATTTTGCTGTCTGCTTCGTACCGGTTTTCATTGAAATACTTGTCTATATGTGTTGTGGCTACCTATACATGCACATTTATTGCATTCTGTTGCTTGTTATGCATTTTTTACTGACATACCTTCTCTGTCTGTATGCATTGGCTAGGAATTCATTCACCTCTATCACCTCCATCGTGTTTTCTGGTTAATAGTATTCACTAAAATAGAGTGGGCAAAATTCACTTTCATAATATTGCATGGATGGTACAGAATGCCATTTGTTAGTAAATTCATTAGGCTTCGATACTTGCCACATACCCCAGTTTTCATTAATATCTATGGATTTCTTTTTCGTTAACGTAATATGCTTGTCATGATTTTTCTTTGTCTTTCTAGAACTTATTGTATCTTCCTCCATATAAATCATACGCAATAGATCAGCTTATTCATCTATTAATTATTACTGCTATTATTATTGGTGGTGGTGTTATAACCACTTTATAGGTGAGTAATCTGAAGTAATCAGATAACTTTTCCCTTTCCAAAAGCACTTAAGAAATCCACTTTCGGGTAATCATTTTGAGGTAGGATGAGAAACCAGGCTTGAAGAGGGCAAAAATGACTCTTTCAATTCACCAGTTGGACTGAGCTGTACGTCACCTCTAGGTAATAGCGTGGGAACTGCACAAGCAAAGGGAGACACTGAAGACGACAATGGTAATAGCCGTACTGTTTTCTAATGGACAAAAAAAATGCCTATATTATAAGTTCTATTTCTCCTGCTTTCTGGCAGTATCATGCTCAGAGTGGAGTCCTGGCAAGGAAGTCAGGATACTTAGGTTCTGAAACCTGGTAATGATACTAACATAATGAGAGAACTTGAACAAGTCAACCCGACCTCTCTGAGCCTCAGTTTCCTTACTCACGAAATGAGACTGAGAACATCGAAGTTCTCTAAGGGCCTCCTAGTTCTAAAATGCTTCCAGTCTAGGAAATAGCATAGAAGTCAATACGAGTGCAGGCCGAAGGGAAAGACAGGGCAGGGAGAAGGTTGCTTCCAGCCTAGAGAACAATCTCTGAACCACACCACTTGGCTCTTCTGCCCGTCTGTGCCCAAGATGGGAGCACAGGCAGTTAATAGAGAAGAGTGGAAAACTGCTCAGTCCTTACAGCCATCATCAACTGTCTGATTTTGGGCTTCTCAGGAAGTAGTGATAGTAGAGGTGTCCTGATAGCAAGAACCTTCAGATGATGCCGTTCCTCAAACGTAGTGAGAATTTCTCAACCTCCCTGAGTTTTTCATGACCCTCTTGTTCTTACAGAAAATTTCCAACATCCATCTCTACTTGGAACTCTAAATTCTCTGCAGCATTCTCCTCCTGTGGTGAGCAATGCAACTTCCCTAACACGAAGTGTCTGCAACTTCTCCAGAGTCTCTGCCCCTGCCGTCAGTTCGGCATCGGCTACTGGTACCCCTTTCCAGACACTCATGGGTAGTGCCTACCTTTACCAACATTCTAGCACGACTATGTTATCTGGAGTTACTGACCACAGCCAGATCTCCACTTCAGCTGCTTCCTATCCAGGTGTTCTTGAGTGGGACATCACAGCAAGCACTGAAAAGAATTCTTCTTCACTCGGAGACTTTACTCTGGCACTCACTGACCGCCACACAGCTGCCTCCTCCATGTTTCTGGCAGCCCAGGATGATAAAACTTCAGACGCCAAGAACATGGTCCCTCTACATCCATCGCTTTCTGCCAGCCTTGCTCAGGGAACACCATCTCAGATTCCAAATCAGGGGCAGAGCCGCCTGCCACTTCCCTGCCAGGAAGGGAGCCAGGTATATTACTATAACCAAGGCACACTGGGGTCTTTACTGTATGGAGAACTTGGCTCCTGCCCGCAATCCTACGGCTCGGCGTCATACACAGGAAGTCGGGCCTCTGGGCAACCAGAAATGGGAATGGGACTGAAGGAGATTCAGCCCACAAATATCCGACCACCAGCTTCCACCTCTGCAGTCTGCCACCCTGTGTCTGCTCAACGCATCACAGAAACAAGTTTTCAAGGTGAGTATAACAAACGCCAGAGAAAGTTGAAGAATGAGGTCGGCATTCAAAAATGGGGTCAAATCGACAGCTGGGAAGGGGTGTAGAGGCAGGTAGAATTTAGATCCTGAGCCTTTAATAACCACTACCTTCGCTCAGTGCCCTCTGTTTTTAGACTCTCTATGAGAACACCTAGGGCTTCCCTGGTGGCGCCGTGGTTAAGAATCCGCCTGCCAATGCAATGCGGGGGACACGGGTTCGAGCCCTGGTCTGCGAAGATCCCACATGCCGTGCAGCAACTAAGCGCATGTGCCACAACGACGGAGCCTGCATTCTAGAGCCCGTGAGCCTCAACTACCGAAGCCCACGTGCCTACAGCCCATGCTCCGCAACAAGAGAAGCCACCGCGATGAGAAGCCCGCACACCGCAACCAAGAGTAGCCCCCGCTAGCCGCCAACTAGAGAAAGCCCGTGCACAGCAATGAGAGACCCAGTGCAGCCAAAAAAATAAATACGTAGAATAAATAAGTTCAAACAGTAAATAAATACATAAACATAAATTACAAAAAAAAAGAACACCTAATGCAGGTGGGACGGTGGGAGGGCCACTGTAGAGGTCATCTATGCTACATGTACAAGAACCCCGAGAGCACACCAATCGGTACCACACTTTTCACTGCTGTAGCCGATCGTTCCCCCTGTACTGCCACACTGTAGCACTCCCTTCCCTCATCTACTGCTATAGTCTCTTCGGAAGGTGTTTCAGAACTCTTGTTATGAGAGTGCCAGTTGAACTGTCCTCACTTCCTTCATTTATACCAGGATTGAAGACCTTGTGGTCCGAGATCCTGTCCAGAGAGCAAGCAGGCTAAGACTCTGTCTTTGTTGATGTATTTCATCAGCAAGGGCTCTACCCCCTCTCCTAGTTCATGGTGTGACGTGTTCTTGGCCTCTCGGGAAAGTGGGGAGAATGGAAAGGACCCTATATGAGAATGCTAGGCTTTGTAAAACATTTCAGGTTTTTAAAAATAAGACTCATTTTGTATTGGACTTATAACAGTCCTATGAAATACAAAGCGAGCCGAGAATCAGCGACAGGAAAGGCTCACCAGTAAGAATTACAACAGTCACCGCTTACCTCGTAGCATAGGGCACCGTCCGTGATCCTTAAGAAGAGTTAGTAGAAATGCCTTGCCCATCTTGCCCCTGAACCCCTTGAAAGGTACACGACTGCTGTGTTGGTGTTTAGGGGGAGCATCTCACTTACCAGGGACTGACTTCTCCCTTGATCCCTTTGTAGGGATGGAGACCTCCCCCCTGGTGATGAAAAATTCCCTGGGATTGCAACCTCCAAGCCAGACGTTTTGTGTGACACAAAGTCAAGAACTCCCCAAGTCCTGCAGTAGCAGAAACAGCCACATACTTGAGAGTAACCCACCATCTGAACTTGGGGACATTTCAGTGACAGCTCCAGTCCAGAGTGCCAGGCGTCTCCTGGCCCTGCCTCCAGCTCCAAGCCAGGGACAAATAGAGAGTAAGCACGTGGATGATATCAAAACCAAGCTTTCAAAGCCTCTGGATGCCTACCAGATCCCAACAGAGAACCAAGATCCTCCACTACTCCCTTTAGGAATCCCTGATATTCACCAGCCGCTGGCCTGCACCGATCCCCTCAGCCAAGAGGAGCAGCCTGGTTCTGAAAATGCTGATCTGGGAGAGAACAGCCGGAGTCGTCAGGACCTAGGGACACTTGAAAATGGGATTGAACCTAGCAGTGGTCTTGCAGACATTACTACACTGGCGGAGGATATTCACCTTCCCCAGCTCTTTAATCCTTTGAAAGATCTTGATCAATCCCAAGGTCCCAACGTGATCAAAGCTAAAGACACCAGAGCCATTAAGGTGAATCCGGTGCAGGAAAAGCCAAGTGTCATAAAGGTTCCCTCTGATCAACCCAGGAAGAACAAACAGAAAGCCTCTGAGCCTATCAGTGGCGCTCCCAAGGCCAAAATCCAGCCAAAGAATCCAGAGTGCCTGTTAGGGGGAGAAGTGGTTATATGCCACGCTGCAGTCAGTGACAGGGCTCCTGTGAACACGGCCAAGCACTCTCAAGGCAAACCTCAGAAAGCTGCATCCAGAAAGATCAGCAAAACTAAGAGCCACGGGCAGGAAAAGACCAAAAGGACCAGAGGGAGAAACAAGGCTGAGGAGAACAAGCAGTCAGGGAACAAAGTCAAGGCAGAAGAGAAGCCAGCAATCCCCCACACGAAGCGAAAGGAACACCAAACTGAGCTTCTCCAACAGAGCTTTCAAAAGCCTCGAACCTCCCTTGGCGTGCGCATGCTGGAGTCTGTGAAGGTTCTTCATGCGCTGGGGAAGAAGAATGAGACGAAAACTGGGCTCTCTTCCTGTCGGCTCTTGGGAAAGTCAAGCAACCCCAAAGACCCCCAGCCACCCCCAGCTATCCAGCCATGGCGGCATACCCCACGTGAGGGGAAGGGTCCTGAGAAAACGCAAGTCCAAGCCCAGAAACCAGACAGCAGTGCTGAAACAGAGTGTCCGTCTCCAGCCCAGTATGAGCGGCCTCCTCCTGGGAAGGTCAAGTTGATACCTCTGCCTTTTTCTGCCTGGGACAAGCCTCAAGCTCGACCCGCTCCTCGGAGGCCACAGTCTCTGGCCTCACATCGGCCTGCTGGGGCTTACCGTGCCCAGCCTGGTTCTACTGACTCAGCTCAACCTGCTGCAGCCAATTCATCCCACCAGCCAGCTCCTGCCTCTTTGCCAGGCCCCGCCAAACCAGCTCAGCCAACTGTGACCAACCCAACCCAACCGGCTTGGACCAACCATACCCAGCCTCGTGTCCCTCAGTCTGCTGCTCCTAGGCCTGCACCCTCCAAAACTTCATCTGGCGCTCCTCTCCAGCGGGAGCCTGTTCCCCCTGCTGTGAATAAGCGCCAGTCCCCACCCAAGCTCCAAACCCAATTTCTACTCCAAGACTTCAGCAAGCAACGAGTTCCATGGAGGGAACCCAACGTGCCTGAGCCAGTCATGTCAAAGCCCATCGAACAAGAGCAGAGGCCAGAGCGAGAGGCCATGAAGAGGCGGGCTCAACAACAACGGGAGAATGCTGCCAGATACACCTCTTCGGGCAAGCTGCAATTTTTCACCGAGAGGGAAAACGAAATGGAAATTGCCGACTACTACGGATACGTCAAGTGAGAGCTGCTAGGATTCTTGGTGCCACCTTGGCTACCAGCTGTTCTTCCATACACAGGTAAGACAGGTATAGAACTGAATAAGTAAATGGAATACAATTAATAGACGAGTAACAAACCTTTCGAATTTTCAGATGCTGCTAACTGGGGCGTGAGAAAGGAAGGACTGAAAGTTGGATGGGAGAATGAAGGAAAGGGGTAAAAACTGAGCAAAGAGGAAGGAACTTGGCCCAGGGCTAGGAAGGCCAAAAGAGACGTATGGATTTAGGAAAGGAAGCAGGAGCGAGGATGAAACGGCAGAAGTAAAAAGCAGGGTCAGAGGTCTGGGTTGAAAGAACACAATTGGAGTAGAGTTGAAGGTGACAGAAGATGAGTCTAGGTTTACTAGGAGAAATAGAAAAAGTCTCTCGGGGACGCTGGCCTTAAGTCTCACAACCACCAGATAGGTATTTCAGAAAACAAGAGGTTCAGGACACATCTCTGAAAGGTCTGAGTTGCCTTATTCAGGTGTGACTGTAGTGGGGGAATAGGGAAATCTACCAGAGAAGTGGCTAGGGCTCAGAGTTATCCTAGGGGCAGCTGACGACAGGGGCAGAGCCAAGGGAACTGCTGGATCAGGAGGCCCACGAACAAATCAGGGGCATAGCCGCCTGCCACTTCCCTGCCAGGAAGGAAGCCAGGTATATTACTATAACCAAGGCACACTGGGGTCTTTACTGTATGGAGAACTTGGCTCCTGCCCGCAATCCTACGGCTCGGCGTCATACACAGGAAGTCGGGCCTCTGGGCAACCAGAAATGGGAATGGGACTGAAGGAGATTCAGCCCACAAATATCCGACCACCAGCTTCCACCTCTGCAGTCTGCCACCCTGTGTCTGCTCAACGCATCACAGAAACAAGTTTTCAAGGTGAGTATAACAAACGTCAGAGAAAGTTGAAGAATGAGGTCGGCATTCAAAAATGGGGTCAAATCGACAGCTGGGAAGGGGTGTAGAGGCAGGTAGAATTTAGATCCTGAGCCTTTAATAACCACTACCTTCGCTCAGTGCCCTCTGTTTTTAGACTCTCTATGAGAACACCTAGGGCTTCCCTGGTGGCGCCGTGGTTAAGAATCCGCCTGCCAATGCAATGCGGGGGACACGGGTTCGAGCCCTGGTCTGCGAAGATCCCACATGCCGTGCAGCAACTAAGCGCATGTGCCACAACGACGGAGCCTGCATTCTAGAGCCCGTGAGCCTCAACTACCGAAGCCCACGTGCCTACAGCCCATGCTCCGCAACAAGAGAAGCCACCGCGATGAGAAGCCCGCACACCGCAACCAAGAGTAGCCCCCGCTAGCCGCCAACTAGAGAAAGCCCGTGCACAGCAATGAGAGACCCAGTGCAGCCAAAAAAATAAATACGTAGAATAAATAAGTTCAAACAGTAAATAAATACATAAACATAAATTACAAAAAAAAAGAACACCTAATGCAGGTGGGACGGTGGGAGGGCCACTGTAGAGGTCATCTATGCTACATGTACAAGAACCCCGAGAGCACACCAATCGGTACCACACTTTTCACTGCTGTAGCCGATCGTTCCCCCTGTACTGCCACACTGTAGCACTCCCTTCCCTCATCTACTGCTATAGTCTCTTCGGAAGGTGTTTCAGAACTCTTGTTATGAGAGTGCCAGTTGAACTGTCCTCACTTCCTTCATTTATACCAGGATTGAAGACCTTGTGGTCCGAGATCCTGTCCAGAGAGCAAGCAGGCTAAGACTCTGTCTTTGTTGATGTATTTCATCAGCAAGGGCTCTACCCCCTCTCCTAGTTCATGGTGTGACGTGTTCTTGGCCTCTCGGGAAAGTGGGGAGAATGGAAAGGACCCTATATGAGAATGCTAGGCTTTGTAAAACATTTCAGGTTTTTAAAAATAAGACTCATTTTGTATTGGACTTATAACAGTCCTATGAAATACAAAGCGAGCCGAGAATCAGCGACAGGAAAGGCTCACCAGTAAGAATTACAACAGTCACCGCTTACCTCGTAGCATAGGGCACCGTCCGTGATCCTTAAGAAGAGTTAGTAGAAATGCCTTGCCCATCTTGCCCCTGAACCCCTTGAAAGGTACACGACTGCTGTGTTGGTGTTTAGGGGGAGCATCTCACTTACCAGGGACTGACTTCTCCCTTGATCCCTTTGTAGGGATGGAGACCTCCCCCCTGGTGATGAAAAATTCCCTGGGATTGCAACCTCCAAGCCAGACGTTTTGTGTGACACAAAGTCAAGAACTCCCCAAGTCCTGCAGTAGCAGAAACAGCCACATACTTGAGAGTAACCCACCATCTGAACTTGGGGACATTTCAGTGACAGCTCCAGTCCAGAGTGCCAGGCGTCTCCTGGCCCTGCCTCCAGCTCCAAGCCAGGGACAAATAGAGAGTAAGCACGTGGATGATATCAAAACCAAGCTTTCAAAGCCTCTGGATGCCTACCAGATCCCAACAGAGAACCAAGATCCTCCACTACTCCCTTTAGGAATCCCTGATATTCACCAGCCGCTGGCCTGCACCGATCCCCTCAGCCAAGAGGAGCAGCCTGGTTCTGAAAATGCTGATCTGGGAGAGAACAGCCGGAGTCGTCAGGACCTAGGGACACTTGAAAATGGGATTGAACCTAGCAGTGGTCTTGCAGACATTACTACACTGGCGGAGGATATTCACCTTCCCCAGCTCTTTAATCCTTTGAAAGATCTTGATCAATCCCAAGGTCCCAACGTGATCAAAGCTAAAGACACCAGAGCCATTAAGGTGAATCCGGTGCAGGAAAAGCCAAGTGTCATAAAGGTTCCCTCTGATCAACCCAGGAAGAACAAACAGAAAGCCTCTGAGCCTATCAGTGGCGCTCCCAAGGCCAAAATCCAGCCAAAGAATCCAGAGTGCCTGTTAGGGGGAGAAGTGGTTATATGCCACGCTGCAGTCAGTGACAGGGCTCCTGTGAACACGGCCAAGCACTCTCAAGGCAAACCTCAGAAAGCTGCATCCAGAAAGATCAGCAAAACTAAGAGCCACGGGCAGGAAAAGACCAAAAGGACCAGAGGGAGAAACAAGGCTGAGGAGAACAAGCAGTCAGGGAACAAAGTCAAGGCAGAAGAGAAGCCAGCAATCCCCCACACGAAGCGAAAGGAACACCAAACTGAGCTTCTCCAACAGAGCTTTCAAAAGCCTCGAACCTCCCTTGGCGTGCGCATGCTGGAGTCTGTGAAGGTTCTTCATGCGCTGGGGAAGAAGAATGAGACGAAAACTGGGCTCTCTTCCTGTCGGCTCTTGGGAAAGTCAAGCAACCCCAAAGACCCCCAGCCACCCCCAGCTATCCAGCCATGGCGGCATACCCCACGTGAGGGGAAGGGTCCTGAGAAAACGCAAGTCCAAGCCCAGAAACCAGACAGCAGTGCTGAAACAGAGTGTCCGTCTCCAGCCCAGTATGAGCGGCCTCCTCCTGGGAAGGTCAAGTTGATACCTCTGCCTTTTTCTGCCTGGGACAAGCCTCAAGCTCGACCCGCTCCTCGGAGGCCACAGTCTCTGGCCTCACATCGGCCTGCTGGGGCTTACCGTGCCCAGCCTGGTTCTACTGACTCAGCTCAACCTGCTGCAGCCAATTCATCCCACCAGCCAGCTCCTGCCTCTTTGCCAGGCCCCGCCAAACCAGCTCAGCCAACTGTGACCAACCCAACCCAACCGGCTTGGACCAACCATACCCAGCCTCGTGTCCCTCAGTCTGCTGCTCCTAGGCCTGCACCCTCCAAAACTTCATCTGGCGCTCCTCTCCAGCGGGAGCCTGTTCCCCCTGCTGTGAATAAGCGCCAGTCCCCACCCAAGCTCCAAACCCAATTTCTACTCCAAGACTTCAGCAAGCAACGAGTTCCATGGAGGGAACCCAACGTGCCTGAGCCAGTCATGTCAAAGCCCATCGAACAAGAGCAGAGGCCAGAGCGAGAGGCCATGAAGAGGCGGGCTCAACAACAACGGGAGAATGCTGCCAGATACACCTCTTCGGGCAAGCTGCAATTTTTCACCGAGAGGGAAAACGAAATGGAAATTGCCGACTACTACGGATACGTCAAGTGAGAGCTGCTAGGATTCTTGGTGCCACCTTGGCTACCAGCTGTTCTTCCATACACAGGTAAGACAGGTATAGAACTGAATAAGTAAATGGAATACAATTAATAGACGAGTAACAAACCTTTCGAATTTTCAGATGCTGCTAACTGGGGCGTGAGAAAGGAAGGACTGAAAGTTGGATGGGAGAATGAAGGAAAGGGGTAAAAACTGAGCAAAGAGGAAGGAACTTGGCCCAGGGCTAGGAAGGCCAAAAGAGACGTATGGATTTAGGAAAGGAAGCAGGAGCGAGGATGAAACGGCAGAAGTAAAAAGCAGGGTCAGAGGTCTGGGTTGAAAGAACACAATTGGAGTAGAGTTGAAGGTGACAGAAGATGAGTCTAGGTTTACTAGGAGAAATAGAAAAAGTCTCTCGGGGACGCTGGCCTTAAGTCTCACAACCACCAGATAGGTATTTCAGAAAACAAGAGGTTCAGGACACATCTCTGAAAGGTCTGAGTTGCCTTATTCAGGTGTGACTGTAGTGGGGGAATAGGGAAATCTACCAGAGAAGTGGCTAGGGCTCAGAGTTATCCTAGGGGCAGCTGACGACAGGGGCAGAGCCAAGGGAACTGCTGGATCAGGAGGCCCACGAACAAATCAGGGGCATAGCCGCCTGCCACTTCCCTGCCAGGAAGGAAGCCAGGTATATTACTATAACCAAGGCACACTGGGGTCTTTACTGTATGGAGAACTTGGCTCCTGCCCGCAATCCTACGGCTCGGCGTCATACACAGGAAGTCGGGCCTCTGGGCAACCAGAAATGGGAATGGGACTGAAGGAGATTCAGCCCACAAATATCCGACCACCAGCTTCCACCTCTGCAATCTGCCACCCTGTGTCTGCTCAACGCATCACAGAAACAAGTTTTCAAGGTGAGTATACAGACGGCAGAGAAAAGTTGAACAATGAGGTCAGCATTCAAAAATGGGGTCAAATCGACAGCTGGGAAGGGGTGTAGAGACAGGTAGAATTTAGATCCTGAGCCTTTAATAACCACTACCTTCTCTCAGTGCTCTCTGTTTTTAGACTCTATATGAGAACACCTAGGGCTTCCCTGGTGGCGCCTGCCAATGCAGGGGACACGGGTTCGAGCCCTGGTCTGCGAAGATCCCACATGCCGTGCAGCAACTAAGCGCATGTGCCACAACGACGGAGCCTGCATTCTAGAGCCCGTAGGCCTCAACTACCGAAGCCCACGTGCCTACAGCCCATGCTCCGCAACAAGAGAAGCCACCGCGATGAGATGCCCGCACACCGCAACCGAGAGTAGCCCCCGCTAGCCGCCAACTAGAGAAAGCCCGTGCACAGCAATGAGAGACCCAGTGCGGCCAAAAAAATAAATACGTAGAATAAATAAGTACAAACAGTAAATAAATACATAAACATAAATTACAAAAAAAAAGAACACCTAATGCAGGTGGGAAGGTGGGAGGGCCACCGTAGAGGTCATCTATGCTACATGTACAAGAACCCCGAGAGCACACCAATCGGTACCACACTTTTCACTGCTGTAGCCGATCGTTCCCCCTGTACTGCCACACTGTAGCACTCCCTTCCCTCATCTACTGCTATAGTCTCTTTGGAAGGTGTTTCAGAACTCTTGTTATGAGAGTGCCAGTTGAACTGTCCTCACTTCCTTCATTTATACCAGGATTGAAGACCTTGTGGTCCGAGATCCTGTCCAGAGAGCAAGCAGGCTAAGGCTCTGTCTTTGTTGATGTATTTCATCAGAAAGGGCTCTACCCCCTCTCCTAGTTCATGGTGTGAAGTGTTCTTGGCCTCTCGGGAAAGTGGGGAGAATGGAAAGGACCCTATATGAGAATGCTAGGCTCTGTAAAACATTTCAGGTTTTTAAAAATAAGACTCATTTTGTATTGGACTGACAACAGTCCTATGAAATACAAAGAAAGCCGAGAATCAGTGACAGGAAAGGATCACCAGTAAGAACTACAGCAGTCACCGCTTACCTCGTAGCATAGGGCACTGTCCGTGATCCTTAAGAAGAGTTAGTAGAAATGCCTTGCCCATCTTGCCCCTGAACCCCTTGAAAGGTACACGACTGCTGTGTTGGTGTTTAGGGGGAGCATCTCACTTACCAGGGACTGACTTCTCCCTTGATTCCTCTGTAGTGATGGAGACTTCCCCGCTGATGAAAAATTCCCTGGGATTGCAACCTCCAAGCCAGACAGCTTTCCTATGGAATGACAGAGAACTTGTCAAGGTGAAACACCAGTCTGCGGGAGAAAGGGAGGAAGAGAATGATGGAAATCGTTTCTGGGAAACTATTCTTACATTATGTGTTGTTTGTTCCCGGTAAATAAACTGAAATCTTCTTAACAGTAAAACAAAATCTAAACCACTAAAGCCAACAATACAGGAGTATAACGTTCGAAAAAAATTTCTTTGGCTGCGCAGCATGTGGGATCTTAGCTCCCCAACCAGGGATTGAACCCACGCCTGCTGCATTGGAAGCGCAGAGTCTTCACCACGGGACCACCGGGGAAGTCCCAGGACTATCACTTTTAAAGGAGAAGGTACAAACCCCTCGGTTCTATGAACTGGAGATTTTTAGTAAGAAGTCAATATATTTGTTGTTAGGCACATTTTATGTTAGGCTGTCTCCCTGCACAGGATGCAGGCGCCTTGAGAATGGAAGTCATATCCCTCTATAGTACGTCCCTCTTCTTTCTGCTTTGCAGTTTGCTGCTCCACTTGTTCAACCCCACCTAGTAATAACCTATACTTCCCTTGTTCCTGTTTTCCCATCTGGAAAACAGACAAAAGGCAACCAAACAACGCAAAGGTCTCAACAAATAAGGGATATCCAAAACCAGAGATGGCCAGAACTTCTGTACCCCTGATGAAATAGTCCTCATACAAAACCTGATAATCAAATTCCTTAATGCTAGGAATCACAGTGAAAAATAGTATCTGAACTGACTTCTGTCAGATGAGTGAGAACTAAGGTTAATTCAGTGTATCTGAAGCATAGAAAGTGAGGGCAAAAGTGGCACAAGATGGGGCTAGAGAAGCAGAGAGGATTCTAGACCACGCAGAGTCTTAAAGGCCAACAGTGTGTTTTCTATTCTCAAAACAATGCTTGTGAGCGATGTTTATGAGCAACGTTCCAACTTGCTTTGAAGGTTTCTTGTGTGAAGAGTGGATTGGAAGGAAACAAGATATATGGACACTAGTTAGGACCTAATCGCAACAGACAGGCAAGTTCAGTATTAGGAAGTTGAGGAAGAGCTGGCTGACAGATTCCAAAGAAATTCAGGAGATGAACTGAAGCGGGCTTAATGGGGTAGGAGATGGAGGAAAGGAAGGTCTTAGGGAATTCAAGGGTTTACTGCACACATGAGCAAAGTCTCAAAATTAATCATTTGAACGTACAGAGGCGGATCTCCCAAATGACACCGGTTAGGAAGCAACGGTACGCCCTTTAGAATTCCTAGAGACAACACAAATCAACTGTTTCGATGGAAAATTCGGCGGGACTCTTGATTTCCATGGGAATACAGAGAAAAGAGACACTGATCTGGCTTGCAGGTATATTTAGGAAGTTGTTAGCCGGACATCACCTACTAGTATCATGTAAGTAGGCCGTCCGAAGTAGGAAGCTTAGGGGAAAAACCTGGAGGAAAACTTAAAAGCTTAAGCCACACCTCTACACTACACCACCTTTCACAATTTCTTCTCAGATAAGCATCATCCCCATCAGTGAAGAAACTCGTACCTCATAATAGGAAAAACAGGCCTAAAGATTCAATGTGTGTCTTGGGAGGTCCCATCTATGCGATATCTTCCTGGGACCAGAAAAGGCCCCAGGAAGATCAATCTCTGCACCCCTGAAAGCTTACCACCAAGGAAAATGACTAGGTCCATAGATTTCCTCCCTCAAACCAGCTTACCTCACACATAGATCATTAGCAACTCCGCCCTTACTCACATTATCACAGTCACAAGAGTGGTTAGGGAGAAAAGCACTAACCAGGGGAACTAAAACAGAGGCAATCCAGGCCAAGCTGGGCTGGTGGCAGATATCTTGCTCCTTACGCTCGGGTGCATAATGCGACTCACCACAGTGCCTTTTTCACAGACCCTTTTGAACGTTTCTCCACAGAATCCAACAGCTCAAGTCAGTTCATGACGCTTCAAGGTCAACAATCGTCAAGAGAAAAACATGCAATATGTCTTACAATGTTGGATTCCTTACAAACAGGACAAGGAGATAACCATGTAGACAAAACCAGAGCATTTGAAAACATCTGTATTCTACAAACACACCAGTGAATGCTATAAATAAGGTACTATGACATAAAACAAAATGAAAACTAGATGTGAGACTGTTCTCTTCAGTGTACAGACTTCATGGCAGTTGCTGCACACTATCTAGCTACTTAGATCTTTAACTCTCTGTTCTGTTAATACCAAATGAGGCCCAAGTGTGTCAACCTGTTTCCCACAGAAACCAAAAAGTCTACATGCATCTCTTTTCTCCTGTGCCCTTTCACCTTACCTGCTCCCAATTCTCCACCAACGTCCTCCTCTTTCTCTAATTATTCTCCTCTTCATTTTGCTTGGCCTTGCCCCCAAGCATGCAAGACAGAGAGTCCTAGAGGTCCAAGATTCTAGAGTGGCTGTTTGCAAGGCGGAGGAGATTACAGTAGCTGCCACACTGTATATACTTCTGTGCAAAGAAAAAGGGACAGTGTTCAGAATGTCTCTCACATATAACAAGAGCTGGAGATGGCAGGATACCTGTGTGGCCCAAGGAACTAGAGCTAGCAAATTATGGGCCAAACAATTGCAACCAAAGGCTGGAAGAGGAAAGGTCTGCAACCAGCTCTGTCTCCTAGCTCTCTGGTATTTGCTGCCAACGGGCAGAGTCTATTTCGTGAAGCATCAAGCACTGAAAAGAAGACTCCTGCTGCTGGAAGTTGACAGGAAGTAACGTCCAATGCAAGATCAAGGCTTGTCCTCGAAGCAATGCCCATAATGGAAGAAAAAAAAAAAAGAGGAAGCGGAAGAGAAACGTTAAGTCGCAAGTCCAACCTGGCCCCCAGCCTAGCCCAGCCCAAGGAAGGTAGGAGTCAAGGAGAAGAAACTAAAAGAGAAGAGCCTTGGACCACAACATTCTCCACAAGGTACACTCAAGAAACTTCACCCTACTCTTGAACCAAGTTACAAAGAGAGCTTCTTAATCCCTACTTTGGCTCCTTAAAAGCTGCTATCAGTTCACTCATTAGACACATCTGATTTCAGAACAACTGTAATAGTTCAAACTAGATGGCTCTTTCCTTCCTAAGGATTATTAATTAAATAAGATCTATATAGCTCTAAGTATATGATACATAAAATAGAATACTCTGTAGAATATAAGTAACTCTTAGTTCAGTGTATTAATGAACGTCTGTAAGAAATGTGGCAATGATTTCCCTAATGGAAGAGCCTGGGGGAGGTAAATCTGTCTTCTAGGATTTCCTCCCCAGAGCTCAGAAACTCAGGTGTTGTTTTAGCTCTCCTACACTCTCTTCACCCAAGCCCGCCTTCCTGTTGGGGATCGGACCTCCCTATTGGCTCTCTCATACCTTTCAACTGCCTGCTTTGTGACATCACTCTCCTACCAAACCTACTACCACTTGGTAGAGCCTTGGGGTTTCCGTGGAGCTGTTTGGACCAGTAACCAGTGACCTCTGTACTGGACACGTGCGCCGTTCAGCTGCAGCCACTCAGACATCCTCTAGTGTTGTCTCCTCATCCCTTGTACCTGCAGTGGATGCTTCCTCTTCTCTGACCATGTCAGGTAAGAAAAGAAACTTTGGAAAGTTTTGCGTTCGATTTCTTTTGCCCCTAAATTGAGTAGGAGATTCAAAATAGCATGGAATAATGAGGGAAAGTATTGAACTACAAGTCTGGAGACCTAATTTCACTTTTGACTTTGACGTTTACTATCTGTGTGACTTTGGACAAATCACTGGCTGTCTCACAAAGCCTGTTGCTTTCCTTAACTGTTACGTTAGGATACCACATTGGGTTGATCACTCTGATCCCCTTCTTTTCCAGTATTGAGCCTTAAAGGGTACCCATGTAGAAAACGAAATCAGACACTTCTCAAGAGTGTTTCAACAGAAACATAGAAAAGCCAGGGGACATAGAAAACTAGCAATATATACCAAGATGTTTCATCTCTAATGGTCTCCCTCCACTAGGATTTCGACTAGTTGAAAAGAGAGAATAGGGAGAGAGGATGGAGAGTACTGGGCTCTACAGGGAGGCACAGAGTCGAGCGTAAGGAAGTTTAGGATGGTTTTCATTAGCACAGGCCAACAGGCACCAAGAGATGGGAGAAAATGTAAGAATGAAGAGGGAAAGCATAGAGGAGCTCTCAAGAAAAACGGAGTTTGCAATGGAATGCTGATGGGAACCAAAGATTTTCAATTAAAGCAGAAACAGCACAGAGGGAAACCTGCTCAGAGCAGGGCAAAACCAAGTTGATGGTAGCAAACCCTTACATTAACAGACTAAGAAGGAAAGTAAGGCCAGAACAGGGGATCACCGGGAAAGGCAGCTTATCAGAAAAGTCATACTCCGTTTTCTTTCTTTTATTGCCTCTCTGAATACAGTTGGCCACTTGACAGTTTTGAATATAAACATTTTAGAAATACGTTTTAGAAATGATGCCTCCTATAAACAAGCAACCACAGTGGTTATCTAGGGGGCTGCTTTTCAGTGTTTTATTCTTTCTAATTTTTAAACTAGGTAGACATTTCACCAATTCAACATTTTAAGTGATATCTTCTAAATTGAATCAGAAGGACTATTTTCCTTGGTGTGATATGTAGGTTCTAAGGCAAGGCTGCTTTTCATTTTTACAGTTATTTCCTTCCTAACACAGAGAGCACATTGATCAACAGCCATCGTTCGCTTGCAGATCTTAGCTACCGAAGAAGAAGAAGAAGAAGAAGAAAAAGTCAAGCCCCACATCTCTAATTCCCCCCACTTAGGGAATTCCCTGGCGGTCCAGTGCTTAGGACTCGGTGCTTTCACGGCCAGGGCCACGCGGCGCGGCCAAAGAAACAAAACAAACAAACATCCACGTTTATCGAAAACCATATTGTGGAGTCCTGTGGATTTTCTTACATTCGAAAATCTTTTTTAATTGGATTCTAGGCATGATGGTTTTTTGAGGTTTTGGGATGCCATCTTCTTGGATGCTGAAGATGATTCTAATCTAAGTTCTAGGATAAATCCAAAAACCTTCCTGATACATTTTAAGCTTCCTTTCTGCTTATTATATAAGCTATATTCATTGAAATATATATTTCTCCTAGGCTTAATACCTCTTACTTGCTGGGTAAAAATATGAAGGAGCACAATAATGAAACTCTTTTACACTTATTATTTTGCTGTCTGCTTCGTACCGGTTTTCATTGAAATACTTGTCTATATGTGTTGTGGCTACCTATACATGCACATTTATTGCATTCTGTTGCTTGTTATGCATTTTTTACTGACATACCTTCTCTGTCTGTATGCATTGGCTAGGAATTCATTCACCTCTATCACCTCCATCGTGTTTTCTGGTTAATAGTATTCACTAAAATAGAGTGGGCAAAATTCACTTTCATAATATTGCATGGATGGTACAGAATGCCATTTGTTAGTAAATTCATTAGGCTTCGATACTTGCCACATACCCCAGTTTTCATTAATATCTATGGATTTCTTTTTCGTTAACGTAATATGCTTGTCATGATTTTTCTTTGTCTTTCTAGAACTTATTGTATCTTCCTCCATATAAATCATACGCAATAGATCAGCTTATTCATCTATTAATTATTACTGCTATTATTATTGGTGGTGGTGTTATAACCACTTTATAGGTGAGTAATCTGAAGTAATCAGATAACTTTTCCCTTTCCAAAAGCACTTAAGAAATCCACTTTCGGGTAATCATTTTGAGGTAGGATGAGAAACCAGGCTTGAAGAGGGCAAAAATGACTCTTTCAATTCACCAGTTGGACTGAGCTGTACGTCACCTCTAGGTAATAGCGTGGGAACTGCACAAGCAAAGGGAGACACTGAAGACGACAATGGTAATAGCCGTACTGTTTTCTAATGGACAAAAAAAATGCCTATATTATAAGTTCTATTTCTCCTGCTTTCTGGCAGTATCATGCTCAGAGTGGAGTCCTGGCAAGGAAGTCAGGATACTTAGGTTCTGAAACCTGGTAATGATACTAACATAATGAGAGAACTTGAACAAGTCAACCCGACCTCTCTGAGCCTCAGTTTCCTTACTCACGAAATGAGACTGAGAACATCGAAGTTCTCTAAGGGCCTCCTAGTTCTAAAATGCTTCCAGTCTAGGAAATAGCATAGAAGTCAATACGAGTGCAGGCCGAAGGGAAAGACAGGGCAGGGAGAAGGTTGCTTCCAGCCTAGAGAACAATCTCTGAACCACACCACTTGGCTCTTCTGCCCGTCTGTGCCCAAGATGGGAGCACAGGCAGTTAATAGAGAAGAGTGGAAAACTGCTCAGTCCTTACAGCCATCATCAACTGTCTGATTTTGGGCTTCTCAGGAAGTAGTGATAGTAGAGGTGTCCTGATAGCAAGAACCTTCAGATGATGCCGTTCCTCAAACGTAGTGAGAATTTCTCAACCTCCCTGAGTTTTTCATGACCCTCTTGTTCTTACAGAAAATTTCCAACATCCATCTCTACTTGGAACTCTAAATTCTCTGCAGCATTCTCCTCCTGTGGTGAGCAATGCAACTTCCCTAACACGAAGTGTCTGCAACTTCTCCAGAGTCTCTGCCCCTGCCGTCAGTTCGGCATCGGCTACTGGTACCCCTTTCCAGACACTCATGGGTAGTGCCTACCTTTACCAACATTCTAGCACGACTATGTTATCTGGAGTTACTGACCACAGCCAGATCTCCACTTCAGCTGCTTCCTATCCAGGTGTTCTTGAGTGGGACATCACAGCAAGCACTGAAAAGAATTCTTCTTCACTCGGAGACTTTACTCTGGCACTCACTGACCGCCACACAGCTGCCTCCTCCATGTTTCTGGCAGCCCAGGATGATAAAACTTCAGACGCCAAGAACATGGTCCCTCTACATCCATCGCTTTCTGCCAGCCTTGCTCAGGGAACACCATCTCAGATTCCAAATCAGGGGCAGAGCCGCCTGCCACTTCCCTGCCAGGAAGGGAGCCAGGTATATTACTATAACCAAGGCACACTGGGGTCTTTACTGTATGGAGAACTTGGCTCCTGCCCGCAATCCTACGGCTCGGCGTCATACACAGGAAGTCGGGCCTCTGGGCAACCAGAAATGGGAATGGGACTGAAGGAGATTCAGCCCACAAATATCCGACCACCAGCTTCCACCTCTGCAGTCTGCCACCCTGTGTCTGCTCAACGCATCACAGAAACAAGTTTTCAAGGTGAGTATAACAAACGCCAGAGAAAGTTGAAGAATGAGGTCGGCATTCAAAAATGGGGTCAAATCGACAGCTGGGAAGGGGTGTAGAGGCAGGTAGAATTTAGATCCTGAGCCTTTAATAACCACTACCTTCGCTCAGTGCCCTCTGTTTTTAGACTCTCTATGAGAACACCTAGGGCTTCCCTGGTGGCGCCGTGGTTAAGAATCCGCCTGCCAATGCAATGCGGGGGACACGGGTTCGAGCCCTGGTCTGCGAAGATCCCACATGCCGTGCAGCAACTAAGCGCATGTGCCACAACGACGGAGCCTGCATTCTAGAGCCCGTGAGCCTCAACTACCGAAGCCCACGTGCCTACAGCCCATGCTCCGCAACAAGAGAAGCCACCGCGATGAGAAGCCCGCACACCGCAACCAAGAGTAGCCCCCGCTAGCCGCCAACTAGAGAAAGCCCGTGCACAGCAATGAGAGACCCAGTGCAGCCAAAAAAATAAATACGTAGAATAAATAAGTTCAAACAGTAAATAAATACATAAACATAAATTACAAAAAAAAAGAACACCTAATGCAGGTGGGACGGTGGGAGGGCCACTGTAGAGGTCATCTATGCTACATGTACAAGAACCCCGAGAGCACACCAATCGGTACCACACTTTTCACTGCTGTAGCCGATCGTTCCCCCTGTACTGCCACACTGTAGCACTCCCTTCCCTCATCTACTGCTATAGTCTCTTCGGAAGGTGTTTCAGAACTCTTGTTATGAGAGTGCCAGTTGAACTGTCCTCACTTCCTTCATTTATACCAGGATTGAAGACCTTGTGGTCCGAGATCCTGTCCAGAGAGCAAGCAGGCTAAGACTCTGTCTTTGTTGATGTATTTCATCAGCAAGGGCTCTACCCCCTCTCCTAGTTCATGGTGTGACGTGTTCTTGGCCTCTCGGGAAAGTGGGGAGAATGGAAAGGACCCTATATGAGAATGCTAGGCTTTGTAAAACATTTCAGGTTTTTAAAAATAAGACTCATTTTGTATTGGACTTATAACAGTCCTATGAAATACAAAGCGAGCCGAGAATCAGCGACAGGAAAGGCTCACCAGTAAGAATTACAACAGTCACCGCTTACCTCGTAGCATAGGGCACCGTCCGTGATCCTTAAGAAGAGTTAGTAGAAATGCCTTGCCCATCTTGCCCCTGAACCCCTTGAAAGGTACACGACTGCTGTGTTGGTGTTTAGGGGGAGCATCTCACTTACCAGGGACTGACTTCTCCCTTGATCCCTTTGTAGGGATGGAGACCTCCCCCCTGGTGATGAAAAATTCCCTGGGATTGCAACCTCCAAGCCAGACGTTTTGTGTGACACAAAGTCAAGAACTCCCCAAGTCCTGCAGTAGCAGAAACAGCCACATACTTGAGAGTAACCCACCATCTGAACTTGGGGACATTTCAGTGACAGCTCCAGTCCAGAGTGCCAGGCGTCTCCTGGCCCTGCCTCCAGCTCCAAGCCAGGGACAAATAGAGAGTAAGCACGTGGATGATATCAAAACCAAGCTTTCAAAGCCTCTGGATGCCTACCAGATCCCAACAGAGAACCAAGATCCTCCACTACTCCCTTTAGGAATCCCTGATATTCACCAGCCGCTGGCCTGCACCGATCCCCTCAGCCAAGAGGAGCAGCCTGGTTCTGAAAATGCTGATCTGGGAGAGAACAGCCGGAGTCGTCAGGACCTAGGGACACTTGAAAATGGGATTGAACCTAGCAGTGGTCTTGCAGACATTACTACACTGGCGGAGGATATTCACCTTCCCCAGCTCTTTAATCCTTTGAAAGATCTTGATCAATCCCACGGTCCCAACGTGATCAAAGCTAAAGACACCAGAGCCATTAAGGTGAATCCGGTGCAGGAAAAGCCAAGTGTCATAAAGGTTCCCTCTGATCAACCCAGGAAGAACAAACAGAAAGCCTCTGAGCCTATCAGTGGCGCTCCCAAGGCCAAAATCCAGCCAAAGAATCCAGAGTGCCTGTTAGGGGGAGAAGTGGTTATATGCCACGCTGCAGTCAGTGACAGGGCTCCTGTGAACACGGCCAAGCACTCTCAAGGCAAACCTCAGAAAGCTGCATCCAGAAAGATCAGCAAAACTAAGAGCCACGGGCAGGAAAAGACCAAAAGGACCAGAGGGAGAAACAAGGCTGAGGAGAACAAGCAGTCAGGGAACAAAGTCAAGGCAGAAGAGAAGCCAGCAATCCCCCACACGAAGCGAAAGGAACACCAAACTGAGCTTCTCCAACAGAGCTTTCAAAAGCCTCGAACCTCCCTTGGCGTGCGCATGCTGGAGTCTGTGAAGGTTCTTCATGCGCTGGGGAAGAAGAATGAGACGAAAACTGGGCTCTCTTCCTGTCGGCTCTTGGGAAAGTCAAGCAACCCCAAAGACCCCCAGCCACCCCCAGCTATCCAGCCATGGCGGCATACCCCACGTGAGGGGAAGGGTCCTGAGAAAACGCAAGTCCAAGCCCAGAAACCAGACAGCAGTGCTGAAACAGAGTGTCCGTCTCCAGCCCAGTATGAGCGGCCTCCTCCTGGGAAGGTCAAGTTGATACCTCTGCCTTTTTCTGCCTGGGACAAGCCTCAAGCTCGACCCGCTCCTCGGAGGCCACAGTCTCTGGCCTCACATCGGCCTGCTGGGGCTTACCGTGCCCAGCCTGGTTCTACTGACTCAGCTCAACCTGCTGCAGCCAATTCATCCCACCAGCCAGCTCCTGCCTCTTTGCCAGGCCCCGCCAAACCAGCTCAGCCAACTGTGACCAACCCAACCCAACCGGCTTGGACCAACCATACCCAGCCTCGTGTCCCTCAGTCTGCTGCTCCTAGGCCTGCACCCTCCAAAACTTCATCTGGCGCTCCTCTCCAGCGGGAGCCTGTTCCCCCTGCTGTGAATAAGCGCCAGTCCCCACCCAAGCTCCAAACCCAATTTCTACTCCAAGACTTCAGCAAGCAACGAGTTCCATGGAGGGAACCCAACGTGCCTGAGCCAGTCATGTCAAAGCCCATCGAACAAGAGCAGAGGCCAGAGCGAGAGGCCATGAAGAGGCGGGCTCAACAACAACGGGAGAATGCTGCCAGATACACCTCTTCGGGCAAGCTGCAATTTTTCACCGAGAGGGAAAACGAAATGGAAATTGCCGACTACTACGGATACGTCAAGTGAGAGCTGCTAGGATTCTTGGTGCCACCTTGGCTACCAGCTGTTCTTCCATACACAGGTAAGACAGGTATAGAACTGAATAAGTAAATGGAATACAATTAATAGACGAGTAACAAACCTTTCGAATTTTCAGATGCTGCTAACTGGGGCGTGAGAAAGGAAGGACTGAAAGTTGGATGGGAGAATGAAGGAAAGGGGTAAAAACTGAGCAAAGAGGAAGGAACTTGGCCCAGGGCTAGGAAGGCCAAAAGAGACGTATGGATTTAGGAAAGGAAGCAGGAGCGAGGATGAAACGGCAGAAGTAAAAAGCAGGGTCAGAGGTCTGGGTTGAAAGAACACAATTGGAGTAGAGTTGAAGGTGACAGAAGATGAGTCTAGGTTTACTAGGAGAAATAGAAAAAGTCTCTCGGGGACGCTGGCCTTAAGTCTCACAACCACCAGATAGGTATTTCAGAAAACAAGAGGTTCAGGACACATCTCTGAAAGGTCTGAGTTGCCTTATTCAGGTGTGACTGTAGTGGGGGAATAGGGAAATCTACCAGAGAAGTGGCTAGGGCTCAGAGTTATCCTAGGGGCAGCTGACGACAGGGGCAGAGCCAAGGGAACTGCTGGATCAGGAGGCCCACGAACAAATCAGGGGCATAGCCGCCTGCCACTTCCCTG
Source organism: Balaenoptera borealis (assembly GCF_965194805.1). Lineage (NCBI taxonomy): Eukaryota > Metazoa > Chordata > Mammalia > Artiodactyla > Balaenopteridae > Balaenoptera > Balaenoptera borealis. Next base: position 13,649 of record NW_028122067.1, on the reverse strand, counting down.
CCAGGAAGGAAGCCAGGTATATTACTATAACCAAGGCACACTGGGGTCTTTACTGTATGGAGAACTTGGCTCCTGCCCGCAATCCTACGGCTCGGCGTCATACACAGGAAGTCGGGCCTCTGGGCAACCAGAAATGGGAATGGGACTGAAGGAGATTCAGCCCACAAATATCCGACCACCAGCTTCCACCTCTGCAGTCTGCCACCCTGTGTCTGCTCAACGCATCACAGAAACAAGTTTTCAAGGTGAGTATAACAAACGCCAGAGAAAGTTGAAGAATGAGGTCGGCATTCAAAAATGGGGTCAAATCGACAGCTGGGAAGGGGTGTAGAGGCAGGTAGAATTTAGATCCTGAGCCTTTAATAACCACTACCTTCGCTCAGTGCCCTCTGTTTTTAGACTCTCTATGAGAACACCTAGGGCTTCCCTGGTGGCGCCGTGGTTAAGAATCCGCCTGCCAATGCAATGCGGGGGACACGGGTTCGAGCCCTGGTCTGCGAAGATCCCACATGCCGTGCAGCAACTAAGCGCATGTGCCACAACGACGGAGCCTGCATTCTAGAGCCCGTGAGCCTCAACTACCGAAGCCCACGTGCCTACAGCCCATGCTCCGCAACAAGAGAAGCCACCGCGATGAGAAGCCCGCACACCGCAACCAAGAGTAGCCCCCGCTAGCCGCCAACTAGAGAAAGCCCGTGCACAGCAATGAGAGACCCAGTGCAGCCAAAAAAATAAATACGTAGAATAAATAAGTTCAAACAGTAAATAAATACATAAACATAAATTACAAAAAAAAAGAACACCTAATGCAGGTGGGACGGTGGGAGGGCCACTGTAGAGGTCATCTATGCTACATGTACAAGAACCCCGAGAGCACACCAATCGGTACCACACTTTTCACTGCTGTAGCCGATCGTTCCCCCTGTACTGCCACACTGTAGCACTCCCTTCCCTCATCTACTGCTATAGTCTCTTCGGAAGGTGTTTCAGAACTCTTGTTATGAGAGTGCCAGTTGAACTGTCCTCACTTCCTTCATTTATACCAGGATTGAAGACCTTGTGGTCCGAGATCCTGTCCAGAGAGCAAGCAGGCTAAGACTCTGTCTTTGTTGATGTATTTCATCAGCAAGGGCTCTACCCCCTCTCCTAGTTCATGGTGTGACGTGTTCTTGGCCTCTCGGGAAAGTGGGGAGAATGGAAAGGACCCTATATGAGAATGCTAGGCTTTGTAAAACATTTCAGGTTTTTAAAAATAAGACTCATTTTGTATTGGACTTATAACAGTCCTATGAAATACAAAGCGAGCCGAGAATCAGCGACAGGAAAGGCTCACCAGTAAGAATTACAACAGTCACCGCTTACCTCGTAGCATAGGGCACCGTCCGTGATCCTTAAGAAGAGTTAGTAGAAATGCCTTGCCCATCTTGCCCCTGAACCCCTTGAAAGGTACACGACTGCTGTGTTGGTGTTTAGGGGGAGCATCTCACTTACCAGGGACTGACTTCTCCCTTGATCCCTTTGTAGGGATGGAGACCTCCCCCCTGGTGATGAAAAATTCCCTGGGATTGCAACCTCCAAGCCAGACGTTTTGTGTGACACAAAGTCAAGAACTCCCCAAGTCCTGCAGTAGCAGAAACAGCCACATACTTGAGAGTAACCCACCATCTGAACTTGGGGACATTTCAGTGACAGCTCCAGTCCAGAGTGCCAGGCGTCTCCTGGCCCTGCCTCCAGCTCCAAGCCAGGGACAAATAGAGAGTAAGCACGTGGATGATATCAAAACCAAGCTTTCAAAGCCTCTGGATGCCTACCAGATCCCAACAGAGAACCAAGATCCTCCACTACTCCCTTTAGGAATCCCTGATATTCACCAGCCGCTGGCCTGCACCGATCCCCTCAGCCAAGAGGAGCAGCCTGGTTCTGAAAATGCTGATCTGGGAGAGAACAGCCGGAGTCGTCAGGACCTAGGGACACTTGAAAATGGGATTGAACCTAGCAGTGGTCTTGCAGACATTACTACACTGGCGGAGGATATTCACCTTCCCCAGCTCTTTAATCCTTTGAAAGATCTTGATCAATCCCAAGGTCCCAACGTGATCAAAGCTAAAGACACCAGAGCCATTAAGGTGAATCCGGTGCAGGAAAAGCCAAGTGTCATAAAGGTTCCCTCTGATCAACCCAGGAAGAACAAACAGAAAGCCTCTGAGCCTATCAGTGGCGCTCCCAAGGCCAAAATCCAGCCAAAGAATCCAGAGTGCCTGTTAGGGGGAGAAGTGGTTATATGCCACGCTGCAGTCAGTGACAGGGCTCCTGTGAACACGGCCAAGCACTCTCAAGGCAAACCTCAGAAAGCTGCATCCAGAAAGATCAGCAAAACTAAGAGCCACGGGCAGGAAAAGACCAAAAGGACCAGAGGGAGAAACAAGGCTGAGGAGAACAAGCAGTCAGGGAACAAAGTCAAGGCAGAAGAGAAGCCAGCAATCCCCCACACGAAGCGAAAGGAACACCAAACTGAGCTTCTCCAACAGAGCTTTCAAAAGCCTCGAACCTCCCTTGGCGTGCGCATGCTGGAGTCTGTGAAGGTTCTTCATGCGCTGGGGAAGAAGAATGAGACGAAAACTGGGCTCTCTTCCTGTCGGCTCTTGGGAAAGTCAAGCAACCCCAAAGACCCCCAGCCACCCCCAGCTATCCAGCCATGGCGGCATACCCCACGTGAGGGGAAGGGTCCTGAGAAAACGCAAGTCCAAGCCCAGAAACCAGACAGCAGTGCTGAAACAGAGTGTCCGTCTCCAGCCCAGTATGAGCGGCCTCCTCCTGGGAAGGTCAAGTTGATACCTCTGCCTTTTTCTGCCTGGGACAAGCCTCAAGCTCGACCCGCTCCTCGGAGGCCACAGTCTCTGGCCTCACATCGGCCTGCTGGGGCTTACCGTGCCCAGCCTGGTTCTACTGACTCAGCTCAACCTGCTGCAGCCAATTCATCCCACCAGCCAGCTCCTGCCTCTTTGCCAGGCCCCGCCAAACCAGCTCAGCCAACTGTGACCAACCCAACCCAACCGGCTTGGACCAACCATACCCAGCCTCGTGTCCCTCAGTCTGCTGCTCCTAGGCCTGCACCCTCCAAAACTTCATCTGGCGCTCCTCTCCAGCGGGAGCCTGTTCCCCCTGCTGTGAATAAGCGCCAGTCCCCACCCAAGCTCCAAACCCAATTTCTACTCCAAGACTTCAGCAAGCAACGAGTTCCATGGAGGGAACCCAACGTGCCTGAGCCAGTCATGTCAAAGCCCATCGAACAAGAGCAGAGGCCAGAGCGAGAGGCCATGAAGAGGCGGGCTCAACAACAACGGGAGAATGCTGCCAGATACACCTCTTCGGGCAAGCTGCAATTTTTCACCGAGAGGGAAAACGAAATGGAAATTGCCGACTACTACGGATACGTCAAGTGAGAGCTGCTAGGATTCTTGGTGCCACCTTGGCTACCAGCTGTTCTTCCATACACAGGTAAGACAGGTATAGAACTGAATAAGTAAATGGAATACAATTAATAGACGAGTAACAAACCTTTCGAATTTTCAGATGCTGCTAACTGGGGCGTGAGAAAGGAAGGACTGAAAGTTGGATGGGAGAATGAAGGAAAGGGGTAAAAACTGAGCAAAGAGGAAGGAACTTGGCCCAGGGCTAGGAAGGCCAAAAGAGACGTATGGATTTAGGAAAGGAAGCAGGAGCGAGGATGAAACGGCAGAAGTAAAAAGCAGGGTCAGAGGTCTGGGTTGAAAGAACACAATTGGAGTAGAGTTGAAGGTGACAGAAGATGAGTCTAGGTTTACTAGGAGAAATAGAAAAAGTCTCTCGGGGACGCTGGCCTTAAGTCTCACAACCACCAGATAGGTATTTCAGAAAACAAGAGGTTCAGGACACATCTCTGAAAGGTCTGAGTTGCCTTATTCAGGTGTGACTGTAGTGGGGGAATAGGGAAATCTACCAGAGAAGTGGCTAGGGCTCAGAGTTATCCTAGGGGCAGCTGACGACAGGGGCAGAGCCAAGGGAACTGCTGGATCAGGAGGCCCACGAACAAATCAGGGGCATAGCCGCCTGCCACTTCCCTGCCAGGAAGGAAGCCAGGTATATTACTATAACCAAGGCACACTGGGGTCTTTACTGTATGGAGAACTTGGCTCCTGCCCGCAATCCTACGGCTCGGCGTCATACACAGGAAGTCGGGCCTCTGGGCAACCAGAAATGGGAATGGGACTGAAGGAGATTCAGCCCACAAATATCCGACCACCAGCTTCCACCTCTGCAATCTGCCACCCTGTGTCTGCTCAACGCATCACAGAAACAAGTTTTCAAGGTGAGTATACAGACGGCAGAGAAAAGTTGAACAATGAGGTCAGCATTCAAAAATGGGGTCAAATCGACAGCTGGGAAGGGGTGTAGAGACAGGTAGAATTTAGATCCTGAGCCTTTAATAACCACTACCTTCTCTCAGTGCTCTCTGTTTTTAGACTCTATATGAGAACACCTAGGGCTTCCCTGGTGGCGCCTGCCAATGCAGGGGACACGGGTTCGAGCCCTGGTCTGCGAAGATCCCACATGCCGTGCAGCAACTAAGCGCATGTGCCACAACGACGGAGCCTGCATTCTAGAGCCCGTAGGCCTCAACTACCGAAGCCCACGTGCCTACAGCCCATGCTCCGCAACAAGAGAAGCCACCGCGATGAGATGCCCGCACACCGCAACCGAGAGTAGCCCCCGCTAGCCGCCAACTAGAGAAAGCCCGTGCACAGCAATGAGAGACCCAGTGCGGCCAAAAAAATAAATACGTAGAATAAATAAGTACAAACAGTAAATAAATACATAAACATAAATTACAAAAAAAAAGAACACCTAATGCAGGTGGGAAGGTGGGAGGGCCACCGTAGAGGTCATCTATGCTACATGTACAAGAACCCCGAGAGCACACCAATCGGTACCACACTTTTCACTGCTGTAGCCGATCGTTCCCCCTGTACTGCCACACTGTAGCACTCCCTTCCCTCATCTACTGCTATAGTCTCTTTGGAAGGTGTTTCAGAACTCTTGTTATGAGAGTGCCAGTTGAACTGTCCTCACTTCCTTCATTTATACCAGGATTGAAGACCTTGTGGTCCGAGATCCTGTCCAGAGAGCAAGCAGGCTAAGGCTCTGTCTTTGTTGATGTATTTCATCAGAAAGGGCTCTACCCCCTCTCCTAGTTCATGGTGTGAAGTGTTCTTGGCCTCTCGGGAAAGTGGGGAGAATGGAAAGGACCCTATATGAGAATGCTAGGCTCTGTAAAACATTTCAGGTTTTTAAAAATAAGACTCATTTTGTATTGGACTGACAACAGTCCTATGAAATACAAAGAAAGCCGAGAATCAGTGACAGGAAAGGATCACCAGTAAGAACTACAGCAGTCACCGCTTACCTCGTAGCATAGGGCACTGTCCGTGATCCTTAAGAAGAGTTAGTAGAAATGCCTTGCCCATCTTGCCCCTGAACCCCTTGAAAGGTACACGACTGCTGTGTTGGTGTTTAGGGGGAGCATCTCACTTACCAGGGACTGACTTCTCCCTTGATTCCTCTGTAGTGATGGAGACTTCCCCGCTGATGAAAAATTCCCTGGGATTGCAACCTCCAAGCCAGACAGCTTTCCTATGGAATGACAGAGAACTTGTCAAGGTGAAACACCAGTCTGCGGGAGAAAGGGAGGAAGAGAATGATGGAAATCGTTTCTGGGAAACTATTCTTACATTATGTGTTGTTTGTTCCCGGTAAATAAACTGAAATCTTCTTAACAGTAAAACAAAATCTAAACCACTAAAGCCAACAATACAGGAGTATAACGTTCGAAAAAAATTTCTTTGGCTGCGCAGCATGTGGGATCTTAGCTCCCCAACCAGGGATTGAACCCACGCCTGCTGCATTGGAAGCGCAGAGTCTTCACCACGGGACCACCGGGGAAGTCCCAGGACTATCACTTTTAAAGGAGAAGGTACAAACCCCTCGGTTCTATGAACTGGAGATTTTTAGTAAGAAGTCAATATATTTGTTGTTAGGCACATTTTATGTTAGGCTGTCTCCCTGCACAGGATGCAGGCGCCTTGAGAATGGAAGTCATATCCCTCTATAGTACGTCCCTCTTCTTTCTGCTTTGCAGTTTGCTGCTCCACTTGTTCAACCCCACCTAGTAATAACCTATACTTCCCTTGTTCCTGTTTTCCCATCTGGAAAACAGACAAAAGGCAACCAAACAACGCAAAGGTCTCAACAAATAAGGGATATCCAAAACCAGAGATGGCCAGAACTTCTGTACCCCTGATGAAATAGTCCTCATACAAAACCTGATAATCAAATTCCTTAATGCTAGGAATCACAGTGAAAAATAGTATCTGAACTGACTTCTGTCAGATGAGTGAGAACTAAGGTTAATTCAGTGTATCTGAAGCATAGAAAGTGAGGGCAAAAGTGGCACAAGATGGGGCTAGAGAAGCAGAGAGGATTCTAGACCACGCAGAGTCTTAAAGGCCAACAGTGTGTTTTCTATTCTCAAAACAATGCTTGTGAGCGATGTTTATGAGCAACGTTCCAACTTGCTTTGAAGGTTTCTTGTGTGAAGAGTGGATTGGAAGGAAACAAGATATATGGACACTAGTTAGGACCTAATCGCAACAGACAGGCAAGTTCAGTATTAGGAAGTTGAGGAAGAGCTGGCTGACAGATTCCAAAGAAATTCAGGAGATGAACTGAAGCGGGCTTAATGGGGTAGGAGATGGAGGAAAGGAAGGTCTTAGGGAATTCAAGGGTTTACTGCACACATGAGCAAAGTCTCAAAATTAATCATTTGAACGTACAGAGGCGGATCTCCCAAATGACACCGGTTAGGAAGCAACGGTACGCCCTTTAGAATTCCTAGAGACAACACAAATCAACTGTTTCGATGGAAAATTCGGCGGGACTCTTGATTTCCATGGGAATACAGAGAAAAGAGACACTGATCTGGCTTGCAGGTATATTTAGGAAGTTGTTAGCCGGACATCACCTACTAGTATCATGTAAGTAGGCCGTCCGAAGTAGGAAGCTTAGGGGAAAAACCTGGAGGAAAACTTAAAAGCTTAAGCCACACCTCTACACTACACCACCTTTCACAATTTCTTCTCAGATAAGCATCATCCCCATCAGTGAAGAAACTCGTACCTCATAATAGGAAAAACAGGCCTAAAGATTCAATGTGTGTCTTGGGAGGTCCCATCTATGCGATATCTTCCTGGGACCAGAAAAGGCCCCAGGAAGATCAATCTCTGCACCCCTGAAAGCTTACCACCAAGGAAAATGACTAGGTCCATAGATTTCCTCCCTCAAACCAGCTTACCTCACACATAGATCATTAGCAACTCCGCCCTTACTCACATTATCACAGTCACAAGAGTGGTTAGGGAGAAAAGCACTAACCAGGGGAACTAAAACAGAGGCAATCCAGGCCAAGCTGGGCTGGTGGCAGATATCTTGCTCCTTACGCTCGGGTGCATAATGCGACTCACCACAGTGCCTTTTTCACAGACCCTTTTGAACGTTTCTCCACAGAATCCAACAGCTCAAGTCAGTTCATGACGCTTCAAGGTCAACAATCGTCAAGAGAAAAACATGCAATATGTCTTACAATGTTGGATTCCTTACAAACAGGACAAGGAGATAACCATGTAGACAAAACCAGAGCATTTGAAAACATCTGTATTCTACAAACACACCAGTGAATGCTATAAATAAGGTACTATGACATAAAACAAAATGAAAACTAGATGTGAGACTGTTCTCTTCAGTGTACAGACTTCATGGCAGTTGCTGCACACTATCTAGCTACTTAGATCTTTAACTCTCTGTTCTGTTAATACCAAATGAGGCCCAAGTGTGTCAACCTGTTTCCCACAGAAACCAAAAAGTCTACATGCATCTCTTTTCTCCTGTGCCCTTTCACCTTACCTGCTCCCAATTCTCCACCAACGTCCTCCTCTTTCTCTAATTATTCTCCTCTTCATTTTGCTTGGCCTTGCCCCCAAGCATGCAAGACAGAGAGTCCTAGAGGTCCAAGATTCTAGAGTGGCTGTTTGCAAGGCGGAGGAGATTACAGTAGCTGCCACACTGTATATACTTCTGTGCAAAGAAAAAGGGACAGTGTTCAGAATGTCTCTCACATATAACAAGAGCTGGAGATGGCAGGATACCTGTGTGGCCCAAGGAACTAGAGCTAGCAAATTATGGGCCAAACAATTGCAACCAAAGGCTGGAAGAGGAAAGGTCTGCAACCAGCTCTGTCTCCTAGCTCTCTGGTATTTGCTGCCAACGGGCAGAGTCTATTTCGTGAAGCATCAAGCACTGAAAAGAAGACTCCTGCTGCTGGAAGTTGACAGGAAGTAACGTCCAATGCAAGATCAAGGCTTGTCCTCGAAGCAATGCCCATAATGGAAGAAAAAAAAAAAAGAGGAAGCGGAAGAGAAACGTTAAGTCGCAAGTCCAACCTGGCCCCCAGCCTAGCCCAGCCCAAGGAAGGTAGGAGTCAAGGAGAAGAAACTAAAAGAGAAGAGCCTTGGACCACAACATTCTCCACAAGGTACACTCAAGAAACTTCACCCTACTCTTGAACCAAGTTACAAAGAGAGCTTCTTAATCCCTACTTTGGCTCCTTAAAAGCTGCTATCAGTTCACTCATTAGACACATCTGATTTCAGAACAACTGTAATAGTTCAAACTAGATGGCTCTTTCCTTCCTAAGGATTATTAATTAAATAAGATCTATATAGCTCTAAGTATATGATACATAAAATAGAATACTCTGTAGAATATAAGTAACTCTTAGTTCAGTGTATTAATGAACGTCTGTAAGAAATGTGGCAATGATTTCCCTAATGGAAGAGCCTGGGGGAGGTAAATCTGTCTTCTAGGATTTCCTCCCCAGAGCTCAGAAACTCAGGTGTTGTTTTAGCTCTCCTACACTCTCTTCACCCAAGCCCGCCTTCCTGTTGGGGATCGGACCTCCCTATTGGCTCTCTCATACCTTTCAACTGCCTGCTTTGTGACATCACTCTCCTACCAAACCTACTACCACTTGGTAGAGCCTTGGGGTTTCCGTGGAGCTGTTTGGACCAGTAACCAGTGACCTCTGTACTGGACACGTGCGCCGTTCAGCTGCAGCCACTCAGACATCCTCTAGTGTTGTCTCCTCATCCCTTGTACCTGCAGTGGATGCTTCCTCTTCTCTGACCATGTCAGGTAAGAAAAGAAACTTTGGAAAGTTTTGCGTTCGATTTCTTTTGCCCCTAAATTGAGTAGGAGATTCAAAATAGCATGGAATAATGAGGGAAAGTATTGAACTACAAGTCTGGAGACCTAATTTCACTTTTGACTTTGACGTTTACTATCTGTGTGACTTTGGACAAATCACTGGCTGTCTCACAAAGCCTGTTGCTTTCCTTAACTGTTACGTTAGGATACCACATTGGGTTGATCACTCTGATCCCCTTCTTTTCCAGTATTGAGCCTTAAAGGGTACCCATGTAGAAAACGAAATCAGACACTTCTCAAGAGTGTTTCAACAGAAACATAGAAAAGCCAGGGGACATAGAAAACTAGCAATATATACCAAGATGTTTCATCTCTAATGGTCTCCCTCCACTAGGATTTCGACTAGTTGAAAAGAGAGAATAGGGAGAGAGGATGGAGAGTACTGGGCTCTACAGGGAGGCACAGAGTCGAGCGTAAGGAAGTTTAGGATGGTTTTCATTAGCACAGGCCAACAGGCACCAAGAGATGGGAGAAAATGTAAGAATGAAGAGGGAAAGCATAGAGGAGCTCTCAAGAAAAACGGAGTTTGCAATGGAATGCTGATGGGAACCAAAGATTTTCAATTAAAGCAGAAACAGCACAGAGGGAAACCTGCTCAGAGCAGGGCAAAACCAAGTTGATGGTAGCAAACCCTTACATTAACAGACTAAGAAGGAAAGTAAGGCCAGAACAGGGGATCACCGGGAAAGGCAGCTTATCAGAAAAGTCATACTCCGTTTTCTTTCTTTTATTGCCTCTCTGAATACAGTTGGCCACTTGACAGTTTTGAATATAAACATTTTAGAAATACGTTTTAGAAATGATGCCTCCTATAAACAAGCAACCACAGTGGTTATCTAGGGGGCTGCTTTTCAGTGTTTTATTCTTTCTAATTTTTAAACTAGGTAGACATTTCACCAATTCAACATTTTAAGTGATATCTTCTAAATTGAATCAGAAGGACTATTTTCCTTGGTGTGATATGTAGGTTCTAAGGCAAGGCTGCTTTTCATTTTTACAGTTATTTCCTTCCTAACACAGAGAGCACATTGATCAACAGCCATCGTTCGCTTGCAGATCTTAGCTACCGAAGAAGAAGAAGAAGAAGAAGAAAAAGTCAAGCCCCACATCTCTAATTCCCCCCACTTAGGGAATTCCCTGGCGGTCCAGTGCTTAGGACTCGGTGCTTTCACGGCCAGGGCCACGCGGCGCGGCCAAAGAAACAAAACAAACAAACATCCACGTTTATCGAAAACCATATTGTGGAGTCCTGTGGATTTTCTTACATTCGAAAATCTTTTTTAATTGGATTCTAGGCATGATGGTTTTTTGAGGTTTTGGGATGCCATCTTCTTGGATGCTGAAGATGATTCTAATCTAAGTTCTAGGATAAATCCAAAAACCTTCCTGATACATTTTAAGCTTCCTTTCTGCTTATTATATAAGCTATATTCATTGAAATATATATTTCTCCTAGGCTTAATACCTCTTACTTGCTGGGTAAAAATATGAAGGAGCACAATAATGAAACTCTTTTACACTTATTATTTTGCTGTCTGCTTCGTACCGGTTTTCATTGAAATACTTGTCTATATGTGTTGTGGCTACCTATACATGCACATTTATTGCATTCTGTTGCTTGTTATGCATTTTTTACTGACATACCTTCTCTGTCTGTATGCATTGGCTAGGAATTCATTCACCTCTATCACCTCCATCGTGTTTTCTGGTTAATAGTATTCACTAAAATAGAGTGGGCAAAATTCACTTTCATAATATTGCATGGATGGTACAGAATGCCATTTGTTAGTAAATTCATTAGGCTTCGATACTTGCCACATACCCCAGTTTTCATTAATATCTATGGATTTCTTTTTCGTTAACGTAATATGCTTGTCATGATTTTTCTTTGTCTTTCTAGAACTTATTGTATCTTCCTCCATATAAATCATACGCAATAGATCAGCTTATTCATCTATTAATTATTACTGCTATTATTATTGGTGGTGGTGTTATAACCACTTTATAGGTGAGTAATCTGAAGTAATCAGATAACTTTTCCCTTTCCAAAAGCACTTAAGAAATCCACTTTCGGGTAATCATTTTGAGGTAGGATGAGAAACCAGGCTTGAAGAGGGCAAAAATGACTCTTTCAATTCACCAGTTGGACTGAGCTGTACGTCACCTCTAGGTAATAGCGTGGGAACTGCACAAGCAAAGGGAGACACTGAAGACGACAATGGTAATAGCCGTACTGTTTTCTAATGGACAAAAAAAATGCCTATATTATAAGTTCTATTTCTCCTGCTTTCTGGCAGTATCATGCTCAGAGTGGAGTCCTGGCAAGGAAGTCAGGATACTTAGGTTCTGAAACCTGGTAATGATACTAACATAATGAGAGAACTTGAACAAGTCAACCCGACCTCTCTGAGCCTCAGTTTCCTTACTCACGAAATGAGACTGAGAACATCGAAGTTCTCTAAGGGCCTCCTAGTTCTAAAATGCTTCCAGTCTAGGAAATAGCATAGAAGTCAATACGAGTGCAGGCCGAAGGGAAAGACAGGGCAGGGAGAAGGTTGCTTCCAGCCTAGAGAACAATCTCTGAACCACACCACTTGGCTCTTCTGCCCGTCTGTGCCCAAGATGGGAGCACAGGCAGTTAATAGAGAAGAGTGGAAAACTGCTCAGTCCTTACAGCCATCATCAACTGTCTGATTTTGGGCTTCTCAGGAAGTAGTGATAGTAGAGGTGTCCTGATAGCAAGAACCTTCAGATGATGCCGTTCCTCAAACGTAGTGAGAATTTCTCAACCTCCCTGAGTTTTTCATGACCCTCTTGTTCTTACAGAAAATTTCCAACATCCATCTCTACTTGGAACTCTAAATTCTCTGCAGCATTCTCCTCCTGTGGTGAGCAATGCAACTTCCCTAACACGAAGTGTCTGCAACTTCTCCAGAGTCTCTGCCCCTGCCGTCAGTTCGGCATCGGCTACTGGTACCCCTTTCCAGACACTCATGGGTAGTGCCTACCTTTACCAACATTCTAGCACGACTATGTTATCTGGAGTTACTGACCACAGCCAGATCTCCACTTCAGCTGCTTCCTATCCAGGTGTTCTTGAGTGGGACATCACAGCAAGCACTGAAAAGAATTCTTCTTCACTCGGAGACTTTACTCTGGCACTCACTGACCGCCACACAGCTGCCTCCTCCATGTTTCTGGCAGCCCAGGATGATAAAACTTCAGACGCCAAGAACATGGTCCCTCTACATCCATCGCTTTCTGCCAGCCTTGCTCAGGGAACACCATCTCAGATTCCAAATCAGGGGCAGAGCCGCCTGCCACTTCCCTGCCAGGAAGGGAGCCAGGTATATTACTATAACCAAGGCACACTGGGGTCTTTACTGTATGGAGAACTTGGCTCCTGCCCGCAATCCTACGGCTCGGCGTCATACACAGGAAGTCGGGCCTCTGGGCAACCAGAAATGGGAATGGGACTGAAGGAGATTCAGCCCACAAATATCCGACCACCAGCTTCCACCTCTGCAGTCTGCCACCCTGTGTCTGCTCAACGCATCACAGAAACAAGTTTTCAAGGTGAGTATAACAAACGCCAGAGAAAGTTGAAGAATGAGGTCGGCATTCAAAAATGGGGTCAAATCGACAGCTGGGAAGGGGTGTAGAGGCAGGTAGAATTTAGATCCTGAGCCTTTAATAACCACTACCTTCGCTCAGTGCCCTCTGTTTTTAGACTCTCTATGAGAACACCTAGGGCTTCCCTGGTGGCGCCGTGGTTAAGAATCCGCCTGCCAATGCAATGCGGGGGACACGGGTTCGAGCCCTGGTCTGCGAAGATCCCACATGCCGTGCAGCAACTAAGCGCATGTGCCACAACGACGGAGCCTGCATTCTAGAGCCCGTGAGCCTCAACTACCGAAGCCCACGTGCCTACAGCCCATGCTCCGCAACAAGAGAAGCCACCGCGATGAGAAGCCCGCACACCGCAACCAAGAGTAGCCCCCGCTAGCCGCCAACTAGAGAAAAGCCCGTGCACAGCAATGAGAGACCCAGTGCAGCCAAAAAAATAAATACGTAGAATAAATAAGTTCAAACAGTAAATAAATACATAAACATAAATTACAAAAAAAAAGAACACCTAATGCAGGTGGGACGGTGGGAGGGCCACTGTAGAGGTCATCTATGCTACATGTACAAGAACCCCGAGAGCACACCAATCGGTACCACACTTTTCACTGCTGTAGCCGATCGTTCCCCCTGTACTGCCACACTGTAGCACTCCCTTCCCTCATCTACTG
>NW_028122068.1:0-50921 GCF_965194805.1 Balaenoptera borealis | reverse complement strand
CCCCTTTGAAGTTGAGGGTATGCATTTCTCCACAACACCTTCAGCATTTAGTGTTTGTAGTTTTCTTGCTGATGGTTATTCTGACAAGTGTGAGCTGATACCTCTCTGTGGTTGAATTCGAATGTGCCACATAATCTGTTGAAATTGAGCTTTAAGGCATGTCCTTTGCTATTTTTCAAGCTGTGATTACCCCTTAGTTCTTCAAAGTGTTCTCTTTAAGTATGTGTCACATTTTGAAATGTTTTGGCCTTTACCTCCCTCAAGACATTTTGAGGGCCTGTTTCATTTACAGTTCTGCAGTACTTGTTCCTATGAAGTGACCATTAGCACAGGCTTTAAAGCTGCTTTTGCAGGTAACTGCCAGAGGGCGGCAGCCTTTCTATGTCCCCCACCCTGGTAACTAGGGAAAAGCCCTTGCGGCCTGTGGTGTTTCTCGGTTATAAATTAGAGTGGAGTGTGCCCGGACAAACCCACACAAGCTGATGCCTCCTTACTTTTGTTGGATTTTTACATTTAATTTTTATTTTTTATTGGAGTACTTTTCCACTGTGTACGTGGACCACTTCTACTTTGTGCATTCCTCGGTTGATGGACATTTTCATTGCTTCCAAGTGTTGGCTATGGTAAATATTGTTGGAGTGCAGGATTGCCAGGCTGTGACTTTTCGATTCTCATTTTCTCAGGTGATAGGCCCAGCAGTGGGTGTAATTGATTGACTGGTAGCACCGTGTTTCCCTTTTCAAAGCACCTTCTTTGTGTTTTCATTAGTGGCTCTTACCACGTCCCCCTTAGAATCGAGGGTACGCATTTCTCCACAATCGCTTCAGCATATATTGTTTGCAGCATTTATGCTAATGGCCCTTCTGGCTGCTGTGAGCTGATAGGTTTTTGTAATTTGGGTTTGCATGTCTTTGAAAATTCGTAAAACTCATCATTTTTCTCCACCGTTTTCTTTTCTGTTAAAAAAAAGGAAACAATTGGGAGTACAGTAGAACTCTTGAAATTGTGTTCTTGGAAGGTTGCCCTCTTTTGAAATTTTTGGTCGATTTTCCACTCCAGAATTTTTTTAGAAAGCAGGTGTCTTTTAGCGAACTGCAAGTTTGGTGAATATTTAGTGACCTTTAGCAATGGGTTTAAAGCTGCTGTTGTGGGAAGTGGCCTCAAGCAGGCAGCATATCTCCATTCCCATATCTGGGTACTAGGGCAGCAGAGCCTTTCTGGAAGTCGTGTTCCTAGTTTGTAAATTACATTGGAATGTGCATGGAGAAAGCCCCATAAGTATATGTCTCATTATTTCTTCTTGGTTTTAAAGTTGTTTTTAATTGGGGTAAAGCTGAGAATATTGTTTGTCCTAGGTGTACACAATCTGGTTCGTTTGTACATTATATATGTGTATTCAAGTACAGATCCTCTTCCCATGTAAAATGTTACTGTCGGTTCCGCAGACCTCCCTTGCTATATGGTTGGTCTTTTTGAGATATGGATATAATATGTGTTTGTATACATATAGTAACACTAATCTTAATTTATCCATTCCCCCCACCTTTCCTTTTAGATGAGCATAGTTTGTTTTCTAAGTCTGTGAGTGTCTTTCTCTGTGGAAATATGTTCCTTTGTGTCAGTTATTAGATAACGCCTATAAGTGATATCATAGAATATAGGTCTTTTGCTTTCCGACTTACCTCATGTTTCGTGATTATCTCCAGACTCATTTGTGGTGCCTCAGAGAGCAGTGGTTCATTGTTTTCCATGGCTATTATTCCATTGTGTACATGGACCACTTCTTCTTTATCCATTCACCTGTTGTTGGACATTTTGATTGCTCCACTGTCTTGGCTATTGTGAATAAGGCTGCACTGCAGCTTTTGCGGCCTGTGTCTTCTCGATTCTTGTCTTCTCAGGTGAGAGGTCCATTGGTGCGCCTGCTGGATTGAATGGTACCTCCATTTTTACTTTTAAACACAGCTCCTTTCTGTTCTCATTATTGGCTGTTACCCCTTTACGTCTCACCAGCAGGTAGAGGGTACACAGTTCCCTAAAACCCCTTCAGCATTTATTGTTTGTAGACTTTTTGCTCATGGTCAGTCGACTGGTGTAAGTTGAAACGTTTTGTAGATTAGATTGCATGGGTCTAACACTCCCTGAGGTTGAGCTTTTATCCATTTTCCTTTTTTTTAAAAGAGCGTGAGTAAAACTTAACTCTTCATACTCTCTTCTTGAAACATTTGCCTGTTTTGAATTGTTTTGTCCATTCCCTCCTTCAGCACAATTTTTTAGGGCAGGTGTTCTTTACAGCCCTGAGTCCTTGGGAATGTTAAGTGACCATTCGCTGTGAGTTTAAAGCTGTTCTTGCAGGAAACGGCCACAAGGTGGCAGCATTTCCCCTTTACCATATTTGGTTACTAGGGAAACAGAGCCTTAATGGAAGTGGTGTTGTAGGTTGTAAATTAGAATGGAATGTGCCAGGGAAAAGCCCTTTAAGTTTATGTCTCATTACTTCTTGTTCATATTTGTAGTTTACTTTTTATTTTTTATCCCAGTAAATATGATTACAATGGTTTGTTTGTTCTAGGTGTGCAAGATGTGGTTCTTTCACACATATACATGTATCTATTGTTCCTCGCCTCCTTTTCCCATGTAGGTTATGACACAATGTTGAGTAGTCTTCTCCTGGTCTTCCGTACGTCTTTGGTGGTTATATATTTCACATGGTTTGTATATCTCTGTTAACCCCAATGTGGCAATGTATCCAATCCTCATCCCTTTCTATTTGGTGAACCATAAGTTTTTTAATGAATCTGTGATTGCCTTTCTCTGTGGAAATATCTTCATTGGTATCAATTTTTAAGTAACTCTTAAAAGTGATATGATAGGATATGTGCCTTTTGCTTTCTCACTTACTACACGTGGCGTGATTACGTCTAGACTCATCTATGGTGCTGCAAACGGCATTGTTTCATTTTTTTCACTAGCGAATATTCCATCTGTACATGGAGGAGTTCTTCTTTGTCCATCCATCTGTTGGTGGACTTTTTGGTTACTTCCATATCTTGGCTATTGTAATACTGTGCAGTGCAGATTTGCCTGCCTGTGTCTTTCCAATTCTCTCTTCTTAGGTTTTACGTCGAGGAGTGGGCCTGCTGGATCATATAGTAGCTCAATGTTTACCTTTTTAAGGCACCTCCATTCTGTTCTCATTCGTGGCCCTTTCCAAGTTACGTCCCCTTTGAAGTTGAGGGTATGCATTTCTCCACAACACCTTCAGCATTTAGTGTTTGTAGTTTTCTTGCTGATGGTTATTCTGACAAGTGTGAGCTGATACCTCTCTGTGGTTGAATTCGAATGTGCCACATAATCTGTTGAAATTGAGCTTTAAGGCATGTCCTTTGCTATTTTTCAAGCTGTGATTACCCCTTAGTTCTTCAAAGTGTTCTCTTTAAGTATGTGTCACATTTTGAAATGTTTTGGCCTTTACCTCCCTCAAGACATTTTGAGGGCCTGTTTCATTTACAGTTCTGCAGTACTTGTTCCTATGAAGTGACCATTAGCACAGGCTTTAAAGCTGCTTTTGCAGGTAACTGCCAGAGGGCGGCAGCCTTTCTATGTCCCCCACCCTGGTAACTAGGGAAAAGCCCTTGCGGCCTGTGGTGTTTCTCGGTTATAAATTAGAGTGGAGTGTGCCCGGACAAACCCACACAAGCTGATGCCTCCTTACTTTTGTTGGATTTTTACATTTAATTTTTATTTTTTATTGGAGTACTTTTCCACTGTGTACGTGGACCACTTCTACTTTGTGCATTCCTCGGTTGATGGACATTTTCATTGCTTCCAAGTGTTGGCTATGGTAAATATTGTTGGAGTGCAGGATTGCCAGGCTGTGACTTTTCGATTCTCATTTTCTCAGGTGATAGGCCCAGCAGTGGGTGTAATTGATTGACTGGTAGCACCGTGTTTCCCTTTTCAAAGCACCTTCTTTGTGTTTTCATTAGTGGCTCTTACCACGTCCCCCCTTAGAATCGAGGGTACGCATTTCTCCACAATCGCTTCAGCATATATTGTTTGCAGCATTTATGCTAATGGCCCTTCTGGCTGCTGTGAGCTGATAGGTTTTTGTAATTTGGGTTTGCATGTCTTTGAAAATTCGTAAAACTCATCATTTTTCTCCACCGTTTTCTTTTCTGTTAAAAAAAAGGAAACAATTGGGAGTACAGTAGAACTCTTGAAATTGTGTTCTTGGAAGGTTGCCCTCTTTTGAAATTTTTGGTCGATTTTCCACTCCAGAATTTTTTTAGAAAGCAGGTGTCTTTTAGCGAACTGCAAGTTTGGTGAATATTTAGTGACCTTTAGCAATGGGTTTAAAGCTGCTGTTGTGGGAAGTGGCCTCAAGCAGGCAGCATATCTCCATTCCCATATCTGGGTACTAGGGCAGCAGAGCCTTTCTGGAAGTCGTGTTCCTAGTTTGTAAATTACATTGGAATGTGCATGGAGAAAGCCCCATAAGTATATGTCTCATTATTTCTTCTTGGTTTTAAAGTTGTTTTTAATTGGGGTAAAGCTGAGAATATTGTTTGTCCTAGGTGTACACAATCTGGTTCGTTTGTACATTATATATCTCTATTCAAGTACAGATCCTCTTCCCATGTAAAATGTTACTGTCGGTTCCGCAGACCTCCCTTGCTATATGGTTGGTCTTTTTGAGATATGGATATAATATGTGTTTGTATACATATAGTAACACTAATCTTAATTTATCCATTCCCCCCACCTTTCCTTTTAGATGAGCATAGTTTGTTTTCTAAGTCTGTGAGTGTCTTTCTCTGTGGAAATATGTTCCTTTGTGTCAGTTATTAGATAACGCCTATAAGTGATATCATAGAATATAGGTCTTTTGCTTTCCGACTTACCTCATGTTTCGTGATTATCTCCAGACTCATTTGTGGTGCCTCAGAGAGCAGTGGTTCATTGTTTTCCATGGCTATTATTCCATTGTGTACATGGACCACTTCTTCTTTATCCATTCACCTGTTGTTGGACATTTTGATTGCTCCACTGTCTTGGCTATTGTGAATAAGGCTGCACTGCAGCTTTTGCGGCCTGTGTCTTCTCGATTCTTGTCTTCTCAGGTGAGAGGTCCATTGGTGCGCCTGCTGGATTGAATGGTACCTCCATTTTTACTTTTAAACACAGCTCCTTTCTGTTCTCATTATTGGCTGTTACCCCTTTACGTCTCACCAGCAGGTAGAGGGTACACAGTTCCCTAAAACCCCTTCAGCATTTATTGTTTGTAGACTTTTTGCTCATGGTCAGTCGACTGGTGTAAGTTGAAACGTTTTGTAGATTAGATTGCATGGGTCTAACACTCCCTGAGGTTGAGCTTTTATCCATTTTCCTTTTTTTTAAAAGAGCGTGAGTAAAACTTAACTCTTCATACTCTCTTCTTGAAACATTTGCCTGTTTTGAATTGTTTTGTCCATTCCCTCCTTCAGCACAATTTTTTAGGGCAGGTGTTCTTTACAGCCCTGAGTCCTTGGGAATGTTAAGTGACCATTCGCTGTGAGTTTAAAGCTGTTCTTGCAGGAAACGGCCACAAGGTGGCAGCATTTCCCCTTTACCATATTTGGTTACTAGGGAAACAGAGCCTTAATGGAAGTGGTGTTGTAGGTTGTAAATTAGAATGGAATGTGCCAGGGAAAAGCCCTTTAAGTTTATGTCTCATTACTTCTTGTTCATATTTGTAGTTTACTTTTTATTTTTTATCCCAGTAAATATGATTACAATGGTTTGTTTGTTCTAGGTGTGCAAGATGTGGTTCTTTCACACATATACATGTATCTATTGTTCCTCGCCTCCTTTTCCCATGTAGGTTATGACACAATGTTGAGTAGTCTTCTCCTGGTCTTCCGTACGTCTTTGGTGGTTATATATTTCACATGGTTTGTATATCTCTGTTAACCCCAATGTGGCAATGTATCCAATCCTCATCCCTTTCTATTTGGTGAACCATAAGTTTTTTAATGAATCTGTGATTGCCTTTCTCTGTGGAAATATCTTCATTGGTATCAATTTTTAAGTAACTCTTAAAAGTGATATGATAGGATATGTGCCTTTTGCTTTCTCACTTACTACACGTGGCGTGATTACGTCTAGACTCATCTATGGTGCTGCAAACGGCATTGTTTCATTTTTTTCACTAGCGAATATTCCATCTGTACATGGAGGAGTTCTTCTTTGTCCATCCATCTGTTGGTGGACTTTTTGGTTACTTCCATATCTTGGCTATTGTAATACTGTGCAGTGCAGATTTGCCTGCCTGTGTCTTTCCAATTCTCTCTTCTTAGGTTTTACGTCGAGGAGTGGGCCTGCTGGATCATATAGTAGCTCAATGTTTACCTTTTTAAGGCACCTCCATTCTGTTCTCATTCGTGGCCCTTTCCAAGTTACGTCCCCTTTGAAGTTGAGGGTATGCATTTCTCCACAACACCTTCAGCATTTAGTGTTTGTAGTTTTCTTGCTGATGGTTATTCTGACAAGTGTGAGCTGATACCTCTCTGTGGTTGAATTCGAATGTGCCACATAATCTGTTGAAATTGAGCTTTAAGGCATGTCCTTTGCTATTTTTCAAGCTGTGATTACCCCTTAGTTCTTCAAAGTGTTCTCTTTAAGTATGTGTCACATTTTGAAATGTTTTGGCCTTTACCTCCCTCAAGACATTTTGAGGGCCTGTTTCATTTACAGTTCTGCAGTACTTGTTCCTATGAAGTGACCATTAGCACAGGCTTTAAAGCTGCTTTTGCAGGTAACTGCCAGAGGGCGGCAGCCTTTCTATGTCCCCCACCCTGGTAACTAGGGAAAAGCCCTTGCGGCCTGTGGTGTTTCTCGGTTATAAATTAGAGTGGAGTGTGCCCGGACAAACCCACACAAGCTGATGCCTCCTTACTTTTGTTGGATTTTTACATTTAATTTTTATTTTTTATTGGAGTACTTTTCCACTGTGTACGTGGACCACTTCTACTTTGTGCATTCCTCGGTTGATGGACATTTTCATTGCTTCCAAGTGTTGGCTATGGTAAATATTGTTGGAGTGCAGGATTGCCAGGCTGTGACTTTTCGATTCTCATTTTCTCAGGTGATAGGCCCAGCAGTGGGTGTGATTGATTGACTGGTAGCACCGTGTTTCCCTTTTCAAAGCACCTTCTTTGTGTTTTCATTAGTGGCTCTTACCACGTCCCCCCTTAGAATCGAGGGTACGCATTTCTCCACAATCGCTTCAGCATATATTGTTTGCAGCATTTATGCTAATGGCCCTTCTGGCTGCTGTGAGCTGATAGGTTTTTGTAATTTGGGTTTGCATGTCTTTGAAAATTCGTAAAACTCATCATTTTTCTCCACCGTTTTCTTTTCTGTTAAAAAAAAGGAAACAATTGGGAGTACAGTAGAACTCTTGAAATTGTGTTCTTGGAAGGTTGCCCTCTTTTGAAATTTTTGGTCGATTTTCCACTCCAGAATTTTTTTAGAAAGCAGGTGTCTTTTAGCGAACTGCAAGTTTGGTGAATATTTAGTGACCTTTAGCAATGGGTTTAAAGCTGCTGTTGTGGGAAGTGGCCTCAAGCAGGCAGCATATCTCCATTCCCATATCTGGGTACTAGGGCAGCAGAGCCTTTCTGGAAGTCGTGTTCCTAGTTTGTAAATTACATTGGAATGTGCATGGAGAAAGCCCCATAAGTATATGTCTCATTATTTCTTCTTGGTTTTAAAGTTGTTTTTAATTGGGGTAAAGCTGAGAATATTGTTTGTCCTAGGTGTACACAATCTGGTTCGTTTGTACATTATATATGTCTATTCAAGTACAGATCCTCTTCCCATGTAAAATGTTACTGTCGGTTCCGCAGACCTCCCTTGCTATATGGTTGGTCTTTTTGAGATATGGATATAATATGTGTTTGTATACATATAGTAACACTAATCTTAATTTATCCATTCCCCCCACCTTTCCTTTTAGATGAGCATAGTTTGTTTTCTAAGTCTGTGAGTGTCTTTCTCTGTGGAAATATGTTCCTTTGTGTCAGTTATTAGATAACGCCTATAAGTGATATCATAGAATATAGGTCTTTTGCTTTCCGACTTACCTCATGTTTCGTGATTATCTCCAGACTCATTTGTGGTGCCTCAGAGAGCAGTGGTTCATTGTTTTCCATGGCTATTATTCCATTGTGTACATGGACCACTTCTTCTTTATCCATTCACCTGTTGTTGGACATTTTGATTGCTCCACTGTCTTGGCTATTGTGAATAAGGCTGCACTGCAGCTTTTGCGGCCTGTGTCTTCTCGATTCTTGTCTTCTCAGGTGAGAGGTCCATTGGTGCGCCTGCTGGATTGAATGGTACCTCCATTTTTACTTTTAAACACAGCTCCTTTCTGTTCTCATTATTGGCTGTTACCCCTTTACGTCTCACCAGCAGGTAGAGGGTACACAGTTCCCTAAAACCCCTTCAGCATTTATTGTTTGTAGACTTTTTGCTCATGGTCAGTCGACTGGTGTAAGTTGAAACGTTTTGTAGATTAGATTGCATGGGTCTAACACTCCCTGAGGTTGAGCTTTTATCCATTTTCCTTTTTTTTAAAAGAGCGTGAGTAAAACTTAACTCTTCATACTCTCTTCTTGAAACATTTGCCTGTTTTGAATTGTTTTGTCCATTCCCTCCTTCAGCACAATTTTTTAGGGCAGGTGTTCTTTACAGCCCTGAGTCCTTGGGAATGTTAAGTGACCATTCGCTGTGAGTTTAAAGCTGTTCTTGCAGGAAACGGCCACAAGGTGGCAGCATTTCCCCTTTACCATATTTGGTTACTAGGGAAACAGAGCCTTAATGGAAGTGGTGTTGTAGGTTGTAAATTAGAATGGAATGTGCCAGGGAAAAGCCCTTTAAGTTTATGTCTCATTACTTCTTGTTCATATTTGTAGTTTACTTTTTATTTTTTATCCCAGTAAATATGATTACAATGGTTTGTTTGTTCTAGGTGTGCAAGATGTGGTTCTTTCACACATATACATGTATCTATTGTTCCTCGCCTCCTTTTCCCATGTAGGTTATGACACAATGTTGAGTAGTCTTCTCCTGGTCTTCCGTACGTCTTTGGTGGTTATATATTTCACATGGTTTGTATATCTCTGTTAACCCCAATGTGGCAATGTATCCAATCCTCATCCCTTTCTATTTGGTGAACCATAAGTTTTTTAATGAATCTGTGATTGCCTTTCTCTGTGGAAATATCTTCATTGGTATCAATTTTTAAGTAACTCTTAAAAGTGATATGATAGGATATGTGCCTTTTGCTTTCTCACTTACTACACGTGGCGTGATTACGTCTAGACTCATCTATGGTGCTGCAAACGGCATTGTTTCATTTTTTTCACTAGCGAATATTCCATCTGTACATGGAGGAGTTCTTCTTTGTCCATCCATCTGTTGGTGGACTTTTTGGTTACTTCCATATCTTGGCTATTGTAATACTGTGCAGTGCAGATTTGCCTGCCTGTGTCTTTCCAATTCTCTCTTCTTAGGTTTTACGTCGAGGAGTGGGCCTGCTGGATCATATAGTAGCTCAATGTTTACCTTTTTAAGGCACCTCCATTCTGTTCTCATTCGTGGCCCTTTCCAAGTTACGTCCCCTTTGAAGTTGAGGGTATGCATTTCTCCACAACACCTTCAGCATTTAGTGTTTGTAGTTTTCTTGCTGATGGTTATTCTGACAAGTGTGAGCTGATACCTCTCTGTGGTTGAATTCGAATGTGCCACATAATCTGTTGAAATTGAGCTTTAAGGCATGTCCTTTGCTATTTTTCAAGCTGTGATTACCCCTTAGTTCTTCAAAGTGTTCTCTTTAAGTATGTGTCACATTTTGAAATGTTTTGGCCTTTACCTCCCTCAAGACATTTTGAGGGCCTGTTTCATTTACAGTTCTGCAGTACTTGTTCCTATGAAGTGACCATTAGCACAGGCTTTAAAGCTGCTTTTGCAGGTAACTGCCAGAGGGCGGCAGCCTTTCTATGTCCCCCACCCTGGTAACTAGGGAAAAGCCCTTGCGGCCTGTGGTGTTTCTCGGTTATAAATTAGAGTGGAGTGTGCCCGGACAAACCCACACAAGCTGATGCCTCCTTACTTTTGTTGGATTTTTACATTTAATTTTTATTTTTTATTGGAGTACTTTTCCACTGTGTACGTGGACCACTTCTACTTTGTGCATTCCTCGGTTGATGGACATTTTCATTGCTTCCAAGTGTTGGCTATGGTAAATATTGTTGGAGTGCAGGATTGCCAGGCTGTGACTTTTCGATTCTCATTTTCTCAGGTGATAGGCCCAGCAGTGGGTGTGATTGATTGACTGGTAGCACCGTGTTTCCCTTTTCAAAGCACCTTCTTTGTGTTTTCATTAGTGGCTCTTACCACGTCCCCCCTTAGAATCGAGGGTACGCATTTCTCCACAATCGCTTCAGCATATATTGTTTGCAGCATTTATGCTAATGGCCCTTCTGGCTGCTGTGAGCTGATAGGTTTTTGTAATTTGGGTTTGCATGTCTTTGAAAATTCGTAAAACTCATCATTTTTCTCCACCGTTTTCTTTTCTGTTAAAAAAAAGGAAACAATTGGGAGTACAGTAGAACTCTTGAAATTGTGTTCTTGGAAGGTTGCCCTCTTTTGAAATTTTTGGTCGATTTTCCACTCCAGAATTTTTTTAGAAAGCAGGTGTCTTTTAGCGAACTGCAAGTTTGGTGAATATTTAGTGACCTTTAGCAATGGGTTTAAAGCTGCTGTTGTGGGAAGTGGCCTCAAGCAGGCAGCATATCTCCATTCCCATATCTGGGTACTAGGGCAGCAGAGCCTTTCTGGAAGTCGTGTTCCTAGTTTGTAAATTACATTGGAATGTGCATGGAGAAAGCCCCATAAGTATATGTCTCATTATTTCTTCTTGGTTTTAAAGTTGTTTTTAATTGGGGTAAAGCTGAGAATATTGTTTGTCCTAGGTGTACACAATCTGGTTCGTTTGTACATTATATATGTCTATTCAAGTACAGATCCTCTTCCCATGTAAAATGTTACTGTCGGTTCCGCAGACCTCCCTTGCTATATGGTTGGTCTTTTTGAGATATGGATATAATATGTGTTTGTATACATATAGTAACACTAATCTTAATTTATCCATTCCCCCCACCTTTCCTTTTAGATGAGCATAGTTTGTTTTCTAAGTCTGTGAGTGTCTTTCTCTGTGGAAATATGTTCCTTTGTGTCAGTTATTAGATAACGCCTATAAGTGATATCATAGAATATAGGTCTTTTGCTTTCCGACTTACCTCATGTTTCGTGATTATCTCCAGACTCATTTGTGGTGCCTCAGAGAGCAGTGGTTCATTGTTTTCCATGGCTATTATTCCATTGTGTACATGGACCACTTCTTCTTTATCCATTCACCTGTTGTTGGACATTTTGATTGCTCCACTGTCTTGGCTATTGTGAATAAGGCTGCACTGCAGCTTTTGCGGCCTGTGTCTTCTCGATTCTTGTCTTCTCAGGTGAGAGGTCCATTGGTGCGCCTGCTGGATTGAATGGTACCTCCATTTTTACTTTTAAACACAGCTCCTTTCTGTTCTCATTATTGGCTGTTACCCCTTTACGTCTCACCAGCAGGTAGAGGGTACACAGTTCCCTAAAACCCCTTCAGCATTTATTGTTTGTAGACTTTTTGCTCATGGTCAGTCGACTGGTGTAAGTTGAAACGTTTTGTAGATTAGATTGCATGGGTCTAACACTCCCTGAGGTTGAGCTTTTATCCATTTTCCTTTTTTTTAAAAGAGCGTGAGTAAAACTTAACTCTTCATACTCTCTTCTTGAAACATTTGCCTGTTTTGAATTGTTTTGTCCATTCCCTCCTTCAGCACAATTTTTTAGGGCAGGTGTTCTTTACAGCCCTGAGTCCTTGGGAATGTTAAGTGACCATTCGCTGTGAGTTTAAAGCTGTTCTTGCAGGAAACGGCCACAAGGTGGCAGCATTTCCCCTTTACCATATTTGGTTACTAGGGAAACAGAGCCTTAATGGAAGTGGTGTTGTAGGTTGTAAATTAGAATGGAATGTGCCAGGGAAAAGCCCTTTAAGTTTATGTCTCATTACTTCTTGTTCATATTTGTAGTTTACTTTTTATTTTTTATCCCAGTAAATATGATTACAATGGTTTGTTTGTTCTAGGTGTGCAAGATGTGGTTCTTTCACACATATACATGTATCTATTGTTCCTCGCCTCCTTTTCCCATGTAGGTTATGACACAATGTTGAGTAGTCTTCTCCTGGTCTTCCGTACGTCTTTGGTGGTTATATATTTCACATGGTTTGTATATCTCTGTTAACCCCAATGTGGCAATGTATCCAATCCTCATCCCTTTCTATTTGGTGAACCATAAGTTTTTTAATGAATCTGTGATTGCCTTTCTCTGTGGAAATATCTTCATTGGTATCAATTTTTAAGTAACTCTTAAAAGTGATATGATAGGATATGTGCCTTTTGCTTTCTCACTTACTACACGTGGCGTGATTACGTCTAGACTCATCTATGGTGCTGCAAACGGCATTGTTTCATTTTTTTCACTAGCGAATATTCCATCTGTACATGGAGGAGTTCTTCTTTGTCCATCCATCTGTTGGTGGACTTTTTGGTTACTTCCATATCTTGGCTATTGTAATACTGTGCAGTGCAGATTTGCCTGCCTGTGTCTTTCCAATTCTCTCTTCTTAGGTTTTACGTCGAGGAGTGGGCCTGCTGGATCATATAGTAGCTCAATGTTTACCTTTTTAAGGCACCTCCATTCTGTTCTCATTCGTGGCCCTTTCCAAGTTACGTCCCCTTTGAAGTTGAGGGTATGCATTTCTCCACAACACCTTCAGCATTTAGTGTTTGTAGTTTTCTTGCTGATGGTTATTCTGACAAGTGTGAGCTGATACCTCTCTGTGGTTGAATTCGAATGTGCCACATAATCTGTTGAAATTGAGCTTTAAGGCATGTCCTTTGCTATTTTTCAAGCTGTGATTACCCCTTAGTTCTTCAAAGTGTTCTCTTTAAGTATGTGTCACATTTTGAAATGTTTTGGCCTTTACCTCCCTCAAGACATTTTGAGGGCCTGTTTCATTTACAGTTCTGCAGTACTTGTTCCTATGAAGTGACCATTAGCACAGGCTTTAAAGCTGCTTTTGCAGGTAACTGCCAGAGGGCGGCAGCCTTTCTATGTCCCCCACCCTGGTAACTAGGGAAAAGCCCTTGCGGCCTGTGGTGTTTCTCGGTTATAAATTAGAGTGGAGTGTGCCCGGACAAACCCACACAAGCTGATGCCTCCTTACTTTTGTTGGATTTTTACATTTAATTTTTATTTTTTATTGGAGTACTTTTCCACTGTGTACGTGGACCACTTCTACTTTGTGCATTCCTCGGTTGATGGACATTTTCATTGCTTCCAAGTGTTGGCTATGGTAAATATTGTTGGAGTGCAGGATTGCCAGGCTGTGACTTTTCGATTCTCATTTTCTCAGGTGATAGGCCCAGCAGTGGGTGTGATTGATTGACTGGTAGCACCGTGTTTCCCTTTTCAAAGCACCTTCTTTGTGTTTTCATTAGTGGCTCTTACCACGTCCCCCCTTAGAATCGAGGGTACGCATTTCTCCACAATCGCTTCAGCATATATTGTTTGCAGCATTTATGCTAATGGCCCTTCTGGCTGCTGTGAGCTGATAGGTTTTTGTAATTTGGGTTTGCATGTCTTTGAAAATTCGTAAAACTCATCATTTTTCTCCACCGTTTTCTTTTCTGTTAAAAAAAAGGAAACAATTGGGAGTACAGTAGAACTCTTGAAATTGTGTTCTTGGAAGGTTGCCCTCTTTTGAAATTTTTGGTCGATTTTCCACTCCAGAATTTTTTTAGAAAGCAGGTGTCTTTTAGCGAACTGCAAGTTTGGTGAATATTTAGTGACCTTTAGCAATGGGTTTAAAGCTGCTGTTGTGGGAAGTGGCCTCAAGCAGGCAGCATATCTCCATTCCCATATCTGGGTACTAGGGCAGCAGAGCCTTTCTGGAAGTCGTGTTCCTAGTTTGTAAATTACATTGGAATGTGCATGGAGAAAGCCCCATAAGTATATGTCTCATTATTTCTTCTTGGTTTTAAAGTTGTTTTTAATTGGGGTAAAGCTGAGAATATTGTTTGTCCTAGGTGTACACAATCTGGTTCGTTTGTACATTATATATGTCTATTCAAGTACAGATCCTCTTCCCATGTAAAATGTTACTGTCGGTTCCGCAGACCTCCCTTGCTATATGGTTGGTCTTTTTGAGATATGGATATAATATGTGTTTGTATACATATAGTAACACTAATCTTAATTTATCCATTCCCCCCACCTTTCCTTTTAGATGAGCATAGTTTGTTTTCTAAGTCTGTGAGTGTCTTTCTCTGTGGAAATATGTTCCTTTGTGTCAGTTATTAGATAACGCCTATAAGTGATATCATAGAATATAGGTCTTTTGCTTTCCGACTTACCTCATGTTTCGTGATTATCTCCAGACTCATTTGTGGTGCCTCAGAGAGCAGTGGTTCATTGTTTTCCATGGCTATTATTCCATTGTGTACATGGACCACTTCTTCTTTATCCATTCACCTGTTGTTGGACATTTTGATTGCTCCACTGTCTTGGCTATTGTGAATAAGGCTGCACTGCAGCTTTTGCGGCCTGTGTCTTCTCGATTCTTGTCTTCTCAGGTGAGAGGTCCATTGGTGCGCCTGCTGGATTGAATGGTACCTCCATTTTTACTTTTAAACACAGCTCCTTTCTGTTCTCATTATTGGCTGTTACCCCTTTACGTCTCACCAGCAGGTAGAGGGTACACAGTTCCCTAAAACCCCTTCAGCATTTATTGTTTGTAGACTTTTTGCTCATGGTCAGTCGACTGGTGTAAGTTGAAACGTTTTGTAGATTAGATTGCATGGGTCTAACACTCCCTGAGGTTGAGCTTTTATCCATTTTCCTTTTTTTTAAAAGAGCGTGAGTAAAACTTAACTCTTCATACTCTCTTCTTGAAACATTTGCCTGTTTTGAATTGTTTTGTCCATTCCCTCCTTCAGCACAATTTTTTAGGGCAGGTGTTCTTTACAGCCCTGAGTCCTTGGGAATGTTAAGTGACCATTCGCTGTGAGTTTAAAGCTGTTCTTGCAGGAAACGGCCACAAGGTGGCAGCATTTCCCCTTTACCATATTTGGTTACTAGGGAAACAGAGCCTTAATGGAAGTGGTGTTGTAGGTTGTAAATTAGAATGGAATGTGCCAGGGAAAAGCCCTTTAAGTTTATGTCTCATTACTTCTTGTTCATATTTGTAGTTTACTTTTTATTTTTTATCCCAGTAAATATGATTACAATGGTTTGTTTGTTCTAGGTGTGCAAGATGTGGTTCTTTCACACATATACATGTATCTATTGTTCCTCGCCTCCTTTTCCCATGTAGGTTATGACACAATGTTGAGTAGTCTTCTCCTGGTCTTCCGTACGTCTTTGGTGGTTATATATTTCACATGGTTTGTATATCTCTGTTAACCCCAATGTGGCAATGTATCCAATCCTCATCCCTTTCTATTTGGTGAACCATAAGTTTTTTAATGAATCTGTGATTGCCTTTCTCTGTGGAAATATCTTCATTGGTATCAATTTTTAAGTAACTCTTAAAAGTGATATGATAGGATATGTGCCTTTTGCTTTCTCACTTACTACACGTGGCGTGATTACGTCTAGACTCATCTATGGTGCTGCAAACGGCATTGTTTCATTTTTTTCACTAGCGAATATTCCATCTGTACATGGAGGAGTTCTTCTTTGTCCATCCATCTGTTGGTGGACTTTTTGGTTACTTCCATATCTTGGCTATTGTAATACTGTGCAGTGCAGATTTGCCTGCCTGTGTCTTTCCAATTCTCTCTTCTTAGGTTTTACGTCGAGGAGTGGGCCTGCTGGATCATATAGTAGCTCAATGTTTACCTTTTTAAGGCACCTCCATTCTGTTCTCATTCGTGGCCCTTTCCAAGTTACGTCCCCTTTGAAGTTGAGGGTATGCATTTCTCCACAACACCTTCAGCATTTAGTGTTTGTAGTTTTCTTGCTGATGGTTATTCTGACAAGTGTGAGCTGATACCTCTCTGTGGTTGAATTCGAATGTGCCACATAATCTGTTGAAATTGAGCTTTAAGGCATGTCCTTTGCTATTTTTCAAGCTGTGATTACCCCTTAGTTCTTCAAAGTGTTCTCTTTAAGTATGTGTCACATTTTGAAATGTTTTGGCCTTTACCTCCCTCAAGACATTTTGAGGGCCTGTTTCATTTACAGTTCTGCAGTACTTGTTCCTATGAAGTGACCATTAGCACAGGCTTTAAAGCTGCTTTTGCAGGTAACTGCCAGAGGGCGGCAGCCTTTCTATGTCCCCCACCCTGGTAACTAGGGAAAAGCCCTTGCGGCCTGTGGTGTTTCTCGGTTATAAATTAGAGTGGAGTGTGCCCGGACAAACCCACACAAGCTGATGCCTCCTTACTTTTGTTGGATTTTTACATTTAATTTTTATTTTTTATTGGAGTACTTTTCCACTGTGTACGTGGACCACTTCTACTTTGTGCATTCCTCAGTTGATGGACATTTTCATTGCTTCCAAGTGTTGGCTATGGTAAATATTGTTGGAGTGCAGGATTGCCAGGCTGTGACTTTTCGATTCTCATTTTCTCAGGTGATAGGCCCAGCAGTGGGTGTAATTGATTGACTGGTAGCACCGTGTTTCCCTTTTCAAAGCACCTTCTTTGTGTTTTCATTAGTGGCTCTTACCACGTCCCCCTTAGAATCGAGGGTACGCATTTCTCCACAATCGCTTCAGCATATATTGTTTGCAGCATTTATGCTAATGGCCCTTCTGGCTGCTGTGAGCTGATAGGTTTTTGTAATTTGGGTTTGCATGTCTTTGAAAATTCGTAAAACTCATCATTTTTCTCCACCGTTTTCTTTTCTGTTAAAAAAAAGGAAACAATTGGGAGTACAGTAGAACTCTTGAAATTGTGTTCTTGGAAGGTTGCCCTCTTTTGAAATTTTTGGTCGATTTTCCACTCCAGAATTTTTTTAGAAAGCAGGTGTCTTTTAGCGAACTGCAAGTTTGGTGAATATTTAGTGACCTTTAGCAATGGGTTTAAAGCTGCTGTTGTGGGAAGTGGCCTCAAGCAGGCAGCATATCTCCATTCCCATATCTGGGTACTAGGGCAGCAGAGCCTTTCTGGAAGTCGTGTTCCTAGTTTGTAAATTACATTGGAATGTGCATGGAGAAAGCCCCATAAGTTTATGTCTCATTATTTCTTCTTGGTTTTAAAATTTTTTTTAATTGGGGTAAAGCTTAGAATATTGTTTGTCCTAGGTGTACACAATCTGGTTCGTTTGTACATTATATATGTCTATTCAAGTACAGATCCTCTTCCCATGTAAAATGTTACTGAGGGTTCCGCAGACCTCCCTTGCTATATGGTTGGTCTTTTTGAGATATGGATATAATATGTGTTTGTATACATATAGTAACACTAATCTTAATTTATCCATTCCCCCCACCTTTCCTTTTAGATGAGCATAGTTTGTTTTCTAAGTCTGTGAGTGTCTTTCTCTGTGGAAATATGTTCCTTTGTGTCAGTTATTAGATAACGCCTATAAGTGATATCATAGAATATAGGTCTTTTGCTTTCCGACTTACCTCATGTTTTGTGATTATCTCCAGACTCATTTGTGGTGCCTCAGAGAGCAGTGGTTCATTGTTTTCCATGGCTATTATTCCATTGTGTACATGGACCACTTCTTCTTTATCCATTCACCTGTTGTTGGACATTTTGATTGCTCCACTGTCTTGGCTATTGTGAATAAGGCTGCACTGCAGCTTTTGCGGCCTGTGTCTTCTCGATTCTTGTCTTCTCAAGTGAGAGGTCCATTGGTGCGCCTGCTGGATTGAATGGTACCTCCATTTTTACTTTTAAACACAGCTCCTTTCTGTTCTCATTATTGGCTGTTACCCCTTTACGTCTCACCAGCAGGTAGAGGGTACACAGTTCCCTAAAACCCCTTCAGCATTTATTGTTTGTAGACTTTTTGCTCATGGTCAGTCGACTGGTGTAAGTTGAAACGTTTTGTAGATTAGATTGCATGGGTCTAACACTCCCTGAGGTTGAGCTTTTATCCATTTTCCTTTTTTTTAAAAGAGCGTGGGTAAAACTTAACTCTTCATACTCTCTTCTTGAAACATTTGCCTGTTTTGAATTGTTTTGTCCATTCCCTCCTTCAGCACAATTTTTTAGGGCAGGTGTTCTTTACAGCCCTGAGTCCTTGGGAATGTTAAGTGACCATTCGCTGTGAGTTTAAAGCTGTTCTTGCAGGAAACGGCCACAAGGTGGCAGCATTTCCCCTTTACCATATTTGGTTACTAGGGAAACAGAGCCTTAATGGAAGTGGTGTTGTAGGTTGTAAATTAGAATGGAATGTGCCAGGGAAAAGCCCTTTAAGTTTATGTCTCATTACTTCTTGTTCATATTTGTAGTTTACTTTTTATTTTTTATCCCAGTAAATATGATTACAATGGTTTGTTTGTTCTAGGTGTGCAAGATGTGGTTCTTTCACACATATACATGTATCTATTGTTCCTCGCCTCCTTTTCCCATGTAGGTTATGACACAATGTTGAGTAGTCTTCTCCTGGTCTTCCGTACGTCTTTGGTGGTTATATATTTCACATGGTTTGTATATCTCTGTTAACCCCAATGTGGCAATGTATCCAATCCTCATCCCTTTCTATTTGGTGAACCATAAGTTTTTTAATGAATCTGTGATTGCCTTTCTCTGTGGAAATATCTTCATTGGTATCAATTTTTAAGTAACTCTTAAAAGTGATATGATAGGATATGTGCCTTTTGCTTTCTCACTTACTACACGTGGCGTGATTACGTCTAGACTCATCTATGGTGCTGCAAACGGCATTGTTTCATTTTTTTCACTAGCGAATATTCCATCTGTACATGGAGGAGTTCTTCTTTGTCCATCCATCTGTTGGTGGACTTTTTGGTTACTTCCATATCTTGGCTATTGTAATACTGTGCAGTGCAGATTTGCCTGCCTGTGTCTTTCCAATTCTCTCTTCTTAGGTTTTACGTCGAGGAGTGGGCCTGCTGGATCATATAGTAGCTCAATGTTTACCTTTTTAAGGCACCTCCATTCTGTTCTCATTCGTGGCCCTTTCCAAGTTACGTCCCCTTTGAAGTTGAGGGTATGCATTTCTCCACAACACCTTCAGCATTTAGTGTTTGTAGTTTTCTTGCTGATGGTTATTCTGACAAGTGTGAGCTGATACCTCTCTGTGGTTGAATTCGAATGTGCCACATAATCTGTTGAAATTGAGCTTTAAGGCATGTCCTTTGCTATTTTTCAAGCTGTGATTACCCCTTAGTTCTTCAAAGTGTTCTCTTTAAGTATGTGTCACATTTTGAAATGTTTTGGCCTTTACCTCCCTCAAGACATTTTGAGGGCCTGTTTCATTTACAGTTCTGCAGTACTTGTTCCTATGAAGTGACCATTAGCACAGGCTTTAAAGCTGCTTTTGCAGGTAACTGCCAGAGGGCGGCAGCCTTTCTAGGTCCCCCACCCTGGTAACTAGGGAAAAGCCCTTGCGGCCTGTGGTGTTTCTCGGTTATAAATTAGAGTGGAGTGTGCCCGGACAAACCCACACAAGCTGATGTCTCCTTACTTTTGTTGGATTTTTACATTTAATTTTTATTTTTTATTGGAGTAATTTTCCACTGTGTACGTGGACCACTTCTACTTTGTGCATTCCTCGGTTGATGGACATTTTCATTGCTTCCAAGTGTTGGCTATGGTAAATATTGTTGGAGTGCAGGATTGCCAGGCTGTGACTTTTCGATTCTCATTTTCTCAGGTGATAGGCCCAGCAGTGGGTGTAATTGATTGACTGGTAGCACCGTGTTTCCCTTTTCAAAGCACCTTCTTTGTGTTTTCATTAGTGGCTCTTACCACGTCCCCCTTAGAATCGAGGGTACGCATTTCTCCACAATCGCTTCAGCATATATTGTTTGCAGCATTTATGCTAATGGCCCTTCTGGCTGCTGTGAGCTGATAGGTTTTTGTAATTTGGGTTTGCATGTCTTTGAAAATTCGTAAAACTCATCATTTTTCTCCACCGTTTTCTTTTCTGTTAAAAAAAAGGAAACAATTGGGAGTACAGTAGAACTCTTGAAATTGTGTTCTTGGAAGGTTGCCCTCTTTTGAAATTTTTGGTCGATTTTCCACTCCAGAATTTTTTTAGAAAGCAGGTGTCTTTTAGCGAACTGCAAGTTTGGTGAATATTTAGTGACCTTTAGCAATGGGTTTAAAGCTGCTGTTGTGGGAAGTGGCCTCAAGCAGGCAGCATATCTCCATTCCCATATCTGGGTACTAGGGCAGCAGAGCCTTTCTGGAAGTCGTGTTCCTAGTTTGTAAATTACATTGGAATGTGCATGGAGAAAGCCCCATAAGTTTATGTCTCATTATTTCTTCTTGGTTTTAAAATTTTTTTTAATTGGGGTAAAGCTTAGAATATTGTTTGTCCTAGGTGTACACAATCTGGTTCGTTTGTACATTATATATGTCTATTCAAGTACAGATCCTCTTCCCATGTAAAATGTTACTGAGGGTTCCGCAGACCTCCCTTGCTATATGGTTGGTCTTTTTGAGATATGGATATAATATGTGTTTGTATACATATAGTAACACTAATCTTAATTTATCCATTCCCCCCACCTTTCCTTTTAGATGAGCATAGTTTGTTTTCTAAGTCTGTGAGTGTCTTTCTCTGTGGAAATATGTTCCTTTGTGTCAGTTATTAGATAACGCCTATAAGTGATATCATAGAATATAGGTCTTTTGCTTTCCGACTTACCTCATGTTTTGTGATTATCTCCAGACTCATTTGTGGTGCCTCAGAGAGCAGTGGTTCATTGTTTTCCATGGCTATTATTCCATTGTGTACATGGACCACTTCTTCTTTATCCATTCACCTGTTGTTGGACATTTTGATTGCTCCACTGTCTTGGCTATTGTGAATAAGGCTGCACTGCAGCTTTTGCGGCCTGTGTCTTCTCGATTCTTGTCTTCTCAAGTGAGAGGTCCATTGGTGCGCCTGCTGGATTGAATGGTACCTCCATTTTTACTTTTAAACACAGCTCCTTTCTGTTCTCATTATTGGCTGTTACCCCTTTACGTCTCACCAGCAGGTAGAGGGTACACAGTTCCCTAAAACCCCTTCAGCATTTATTGTTTGTAGACTTTTTGCTCATGGTCAGTCGACTGGTGTAAGTTGAAACGTTTTGTAGATTAGATTGCATGGGTCTAACACTCCCTGAGGTTGAGCTTTTATCCATTTTCCTTTTTTTTAAAAGAGCGTGGGTAAAACTTAACTCTTCATACTCTCTTCTTGAAACATTTGCCTGTTTTGAATTGTTTTGTCCATTCCCTCCTTCAGCACAATTTTTTAGGGCAGGTGTTCTTTACAGCCCTGAGTCCTTGGGAATGTTAAGTGACCATTCGCTGTGAGTTTAAAGCTGTTCTTGCAGGAAACGGCCACAAGGTGGCAGCATTTCCCCTTTACCATATTTGGTTACTAGGGAAACAGAGCCTTAATGGAAGTGGTGTTGTAGGTTGTAAATTAGAATGGAATGTGCCAGGGAAAAGCCCTTTAAGTTTATGTCTCATTACTTCTTGTTCATATTTGTAGTTTACTTTTTATTTTTTATCCCAGTAAATATGATTACAATGGTTTGTTTGTTCTAGGTGTGCAAGATGTGGTTCTTTCACACATATACATGTATCTATTGTTCCTCGCCTCCTTTTCCCATGTAGGTTATGACACAATGTTGAGTAGTCTTCTCCTGGTCTTCCGTACGTCTTTGGTGGTTATATATTTCACATGGTTTGTATATCTCTGTTAACCCCAATGTGGCAATGTATCCAATCCTCATCCCTTTCTATTTGGTGAACCATAAGTTTTTTAATGAATCTGTGATTGCCTTTCTCTGTGGAAATATCTTCATTGGTATCAATTTTTAAGTAACTCTTAAAAGTGATATGATAGGATATGTGCCTTTTGCTTTCTCACTTACTACACGTGGCGTGATTACGTCTAGACTCATCTATGGTGCTGCAAACGGCATTGTTTCATTTTTTTCACTAGCGAATATTCCATCTGTACATGGAGGAGTTCTTCTTTGTCCATCCATCTGTTGGTGGACTTTTTGGTTACTTCCATATCTTGGCTATTGTAATACTGTGCAGTGCAGATTTGCCTGCCTGTGTCTTTCCAATTCTCTCTTCTTAGGTTTTACGTCGAGGAGTGGGCCTGCTGGATCATATAGTAGCTCAATGTTTACCTTTTTAAGGCACCTCCATTCTGTTCTCATTCGTGGCCCTTTCCAAGTTACGTCCCCTTTGAAGTTGAGGGTATGCATTTCTCCACAACACCTTCAGCATTTAGTGTTTGTAGTTTTCTTGCTGATGGTTATTCTGACAAGTGTGAGCTGATACCTCTCTGTGGTTGAATTCGAATGTGCCACATAATCTGTTGAAATTGAGCTTTAAGGCATGTCCTTTGCTATTTTTCAAGCTGTGATTACCCCTTAGTTCTTCAAAGTGTTCTCTTTAAGTATGTGTCACATTTTGAAATGTTTTGGCCTTTACCTCCCTCAAGACATTTTGAGGGCCTGTTTCATTTACAGTTCTGCAGTACTTGTTCCTATGAAGTGACCATTAGCACAGGCTTTAAAGCTGCTTTTGCAGGTAACTGCCAGAGGGCGGCAGCCTTTCTAGGTCCCCCACCCTGGTAACTAGGGAAAAGCCCTTGCGGCCTGTGGTGTTTCTCGGTTATAAATTAGAGTGGAGTGTGCCCGGACAAACCCACACAAGCTGATGTCTCCTTACTTTTGTTGGATTTTTACATTTAATTTTTATTTTTTATTGGAGTACTTTTCCACTGTGTACGTGGACCACTTCTACTTTGTGCATTCCTCGGTTGATGGACATTTTCATTGCTTCCAAGTGTTGGCTATGGTAAATATTGTTGGAGTGCAGGATTGCCAGGCTGTGACTTTTCGATTCTCATTTTCTCAGGTGATAGGCCCAGCAGTGGGTGTAATTGATTGACTGGTAGCACCGTGTTTCCCTTTTCAAAGCACCTTCTTTGTGTTTTCATTAGTGGCTCTTACCACGTCCCCCTTAGAATCGAGGGTACGCATTTCTCCACAATCGCTTCAGCATATATTGTTTGCAGCATTTATGCTAATGGCCCTTCTGGCTGCTGTGAGCTGATAGGTTTTTGTAATTTGGGTTTGCGTGTCTTTGAAAATTCGTAAAACTCATCATTTTTCTCCACCGTTTTCTTTTCTGTTAAAAAAAAGGAAACAATTGGGAGTACAGTAGAACTCTTGAAATTGTGTTCTTGGAAGGTTGCCCTCTTTTGAAATTTTTGGTCGATTTTCCACTCCAGAATTTTTTTAGAAAGCAGGTGTCTTTTAGCGAACTGCAAGTTTGGTGAATATTTAGTGACCTTTAGCAATGGGTTTAAAGCTGCTGTTGTGGGAAGTGGCCTCAAGCAGGCAGCATATCTCCATTCCCATATCTGGGTACTAGGGCAGCAGAGCCTTTCTGGAAGTCGTGTTCCTAGTTTGTAAATTACATTGGAATGTGCATGGAGAAAGCCCCATAAGTTTATGTCTCATTATTTCTTCTTGGTTTTAAAATTTTTTTTAATTGGGGTAAAGCTTAGAATATTGTTTGTCCTAGGTGTACACAATCTGGTTCGTTTGTACATTATATATGTCTATTCAAGTACAGATCCTCTTCCCATGTAAAATGTTACTGAGGGTTCCGCAGACCTCCCTTGCTATATGGTTGGTCTTTTTGAGATATGGATATAATATGTGTTTGTATACATATAGTAACACTAATCTTAATTTATCCATTCCCCCCACCTTTCCTTTTAGATGAGCATAGTTTGTTTTCTAAGTCTGTGAGTGTCTTTCTCTGTGGAAATATGTTCCTTTGTGTCAGTTATTAGATAACGCCTATAAGTGATATCATAGAATATAGGTCTTTTGCTTTCCGACTTACCTCATGTTTTGTGATTATCTCCAGACTCATTTGTGGTGCCTCAGAGAGCAGTGGTTCATTGTTTTCCATGGCTATTATTCCATTGTGTACATGGACCACTTCTTCTTTATCCATTCACCTGTTGTTGGACATTTTGATTGCTCCACTGTCTTGGCTATTGTGAATAAGGCTGCACTGCAGCTTTTGCGGCCTGTGTCTTCTCGATTCTTGTCTTCTCAAGTGAGAGGTCCATTGGTGCGCCTGCTGGATTGAATGGTACCTCCATTTTTACTTTTAAACACAGCTCCTTTCTGTTCTCATTATTGGCTGTTACCCCTTTACGTCTCACCAGCAGGTAGAGGGTACACAGTTCCCTAAAACCCCTTCAGCATTTATTGTTTGTAGACTTTTTGCTCATGGTCAGTCGACTGGTGTAAGTTGAAACGTTTTGTAGATTAGATTGCATGGGTCTAACACTCCCTGAGGTTGAGCTTTTATCCATTTTCCTTTTTTTTAAAAGAGCGTGAGTAAAACTTAACTCTTCATACTCTCTTCTTGAAACATTTGCCTGTTTTGAATTGTTTTGTCCATTCCCTCCTTCAGCACAATTTTTTAGGGCAGGTGTTCTTTACAGCCCTGAGTCCTTGGGAATGTTAAGTGACCATTCGCTGTGAGTTTAAAGCTGTTCTTGCAGGAAACGGCCACAAGGTGGCAGCATTTCCCCTTTACCATATTTGGTTACTAGGGAAACAGAGCCTTAATGGAAGTGGTGTTGTAGGTTGTAAATTAGAATGGAATGTGCCAGGGAAAAGCCCTTTAAGTTTATGTCTCATTACTTCTTGTTCATATTTGTAGTTTACTTTTTATTTTTTATCCCAGTAAATATGATTACAATGGTTTGTTTGTTCTAGGTGTGCAAGATGTGGTTCTTTCACACATATACATGTATCTATTGTTCCTCGCATCCTTTTCCCATGTAGGTTATGACACAATGTTGAGTAGTCTTCTCCTGGTCTTCCGTACGTCTTTGGTGGTTATATATTTCACATGGTTTGTATATCTCTGTTAACCCCAATGTGGCAATGTATCCAATCCTCATCCCTTTCTATTTGGTGAACCATAAGTTTTTTAATGAATCTGTGATTGCCTTTCTCTGTGGAAATATCTTCATTGGTATCAATTTTTAAGTAACTCTTAAAAGTGATATGATAGGATATGTGCCTTTTGCTTTCTCACTTACTACACGTGGCGTGATTACGTCTAGACTCATCTATGGTGCTGCAAACGGCATTGTTTCATTTTTTTCACTAGCGAATATTCCATCTGTACATGGAGGAGTTCTTCTTTGTCCATCCATCTGTTGGTGGACTTTTTGGTTACTTCCATATCTTGGCTATTGTAATACTGTGCAGTGCAGATTTGCCTGCCTGTGTCTTTCCAATTCTCTCTTCTTAGGTTTTACGTCGAGGAGTGGGCCTGCTGGATCATATAGTAGCTCAATGTTTACCTTTTTAAGGCACCTCCATTCTGTTCTCATTCGTGGCCCTTTCCAAGTTACGTCCCCTTTGAAGTTGAGGGTATGCATTTCTCCACAACACCTTCAGCATTTAGTGTTTGTAGTTTTCTTGCTGATGGTTATTCTGACAAGTGTGAGCTGATACCTCTCTGTGGTTGAATTCGAATGTGCCACATAATCTGTTGAAATTGAGCTTTAAGGCATGTCCTTTGCTATTTTTCAAGCTGTGATTACCCCTTAGTTCTTCAAAGTGTTCTCTTTAAGTATGTGTCACATTTTGAAATGTTTTGGCCTTTACCTCCCTCAAGACATTTTGAGGGCCTGTTTCATTTACAGTTCTGCAGTACTTGTTCCTATGAAGTGACCATTAGCACAGGCTTTAAAGCTGCTTTTGCAGGTAACTGCCAGAGGGCGGCAGCCTTTCTAGGTCCCCCACCCTGGTAACTAGGGAAAAGCCCTTGCGGCCTGTGGTGTTTCTCGGTTATAAATTAGAGTGGAGTGTGCCCGGACAAACCCACACAAGCTGATGTCTCCTTACTTTTGTTGGATTTTTACATTTAATTTTTATTTTTTATTGGAGTACTTTTCCACTGTGTACGTGGACCACTTCTACTTTGTGCATTCCTCGGTTGATGGACATTTTCATTGCTTCCAAGTGTTGGCTATGGTAAATATTGTTGGAGTGCAGGATTGCCAGGCTGTGACTTTTCGATTCTCATTTTCTCAGGTGATAGGCCCAGCAGTGGGTGTAATTGATTGACTGGTAGCACCGTGTTTCCCTTTTCAAAGCACCTTCTTTGTGTTTTCATTAGTGGCTCTTACCACGTCCCCCTTAGAATCGAGGGTACGCATTTCTCCACAATCGCTTCAGCATATATTGTTTGCAGCATTTATGCTAAT
The DNA here is from genome assembly GCF_965194805.1 of Balaenoptera borealis. Lineage (NCBI taxonomy): Eukaryota > Metazoa > Chordata > Mammalia > Artiodactyla > Balaenopteridae > Balaenoptera > Balaenoptera borealis. The sequence continues at coordinate 24,293 of NW_028122068.1, read as the reverse complement.
GGCCCTTCTGGCTGCTGTGAGCTGATAGGTTTTTGTAATTTGGGTTTGCATGTCTTTGAAAATTCGTAAAACTCATCATTTTTCTCCACCGTTTTCTTTTCTGTTAAAAAAAAGGAAACAATTGGGAGTACAGTAGAACTCTTGAAATTGTGTTCTTGGAAGGTTGCCCTCTTTTGAAATTTTTGGTCGATTTTCCACTCCAGAATTTTTTTAGAAAGCAGGTGTCTTTTAGCGAACTGCAAGTTTGGTGAATATTTAGTGACCTTTAGCAATGGGTTTAAAGCTGCTGTTGTGGGAAGTGGCCTCAAGCAGGCAGCATATCTCCATTCCCATATCTGGGTACTAGGGCAGCAGAGCCTTTCTGGAAGTCGTGTTCCTAGTTTGTAAATTACATTGGAATGTGCATGGAGAAAGCCCCATAAGTTTATGTCTCATTATTTCTTCTTGGTTTTAAAATTTTTTTTAATTGGGGTAAAGCTTAGAATATTGTTTGTCCTAGGTGTACACAATCTGGTTCGTTTGTACATTATATATGTCTATTCAAGTACAGATCCTCTTCCCATGTAAAATGTTACTGAGGGTTCCGCAGACCTCCCTTGCTATATGGTTGGTCTTTTTGAGATATGGATATAATATGTGTTTGTATACATATAGTAACACTAATCTTAATTTATCCATTCCCCCCACCTTTCCTTTTAGATGAGCATAGTTTGTTTTCTAAGTCTGTGAGTGTCTTTCTCTGTGGAAATATGTTCCTTTGTGTCAGTTATTAGATAACGCCTATAAGTGATATCATAGAATATAGGTCTTTTGCTTTCCGACTTACCTCATGTTTTGTGATTATCTCCAGACTCATTTGTGGTGCCTCAGAGAGCAGTGGTTCATTGTTTTCCATGGCTATTATTCCATTGTGTACATGGACCACTTCTTCTTTATCCATTCACCTGTTGTTGGACATTTTGATTGCTCCACTGTCTTGGCTATTGTGAATAAGGCTGCACTGCAGCTTTTGCGGCCTGTGTCTTCTCGATTCTTGTCTTCTCAAGTGAGAGGTCCATTGGTGCGCCTGCTGGATTGAATGGTACCTCCATTTTTACTTTTAAACACAGCTCCTTTCTGTTCTCATTATTGGCTGTTACCCCTTTACGTCTCACCAGCAGGTAGAGGGTACACAGTTCCCTAAAACCCCTTCAGCATTTATTGTTTGTAGACTTTTTGCTCATGGTCAGTCGACTGGTGTAAGTTGAAACGTTTTGTAGATTAGATTGCATGGGTCTAACACTCCCTGAGGTTGAGCTTTTATCCATTTTCCTTTTTTTTAAAAGAGCGTGGGTAAAACTTAACTCTTCATACTCTCTTCTTGAAACATTTGCCTGTTTTGAATTGTTTTGTCCATTCCCTCCTTCAGCACAATTTTTTAGGGCAGGTGTTCTTTACAGCCCTGAGTCCTTGGGAATGTTAAGTGACCATTCGCTGTGAGTTTAAAGCTGTTCTTGCAGGAAACGGCCACAAGGTGGCAGCATTTCCCCTTTACCATATTTGGTTACTAGGGAAACAGAGCCTTAATGGAAGTGGTGTTGTAGGTTGTAAATTAGAATGGAATGTGCCAGGGAAAAGCCCTTTAAGTTTATGTCTCATTACTTCTTGTTCATATTTGTAGTTTACTTTTTATTTTTTATCCCAGTAAATATGATTACAATGGTTTGTTTGTTCTAGGTGTGCAAGATGTGGTTCTTTCACACATATACATGTATCTATTGTTCCTCGCCTCCTTTTCCCATGTAGGTTATGACACAATGTTGAGTAGTCTTCTCCTGGTCTTCCGTACGTCTTTGGTGGTTATATATTTCACATGGTTTGTATATCTCTGTTAACCCCAATGTGGCAATGTATCCAATCCTCATCCCTTTCTATTTGGTGAACCATAAGTTTTTTAATGAATCTGTGATTGCCTTTCTCTGTGGAAATATCTTCATTGGTATCAATTTTTAAGTAACTCTTAAAAGTGATATGATAGGATATGTGCCTTTTGCTTTCTCACTTACTACACGTGGCGTGATTACGTCTAGACTCATCTATGGTGCTGCAAACGGCATTGTTTCATTTTTTTCACTAGCGAATATTCCATCTGTACATGGAGGAGTTCTTCTTTGTCCATCCATCTGTTGGTGGACTTTTTGGTTACTTCCATATCTTGGCTATTGTAATACTGTGCAGTGCAGATTTGCCTGCCTGTGTCTTTCCAATTCTCTCTTCTTAGGTTTTACGTCGAGGAGTGGGCCTGCTGGATCATATAGTAGCTCAATGTTTACCTTTTTAAGGCACCTCCATTCTGTTCTCATTCGTGGCCCTTTCCAAGTTACGTCCCCTTTGAAGTTGAGGGTATGCATTTCTCCACAACACCTTCAGCATTTAGTGTTTGTAGTTTTCTTGCTGATGGTTATTCTGACAAGTGTGAGCTGATACCTCTCTGTGGTTGAATTCGAATGTGCCACATAATCTGTTGAAATTGAGCTTTAAGGCATGTCCTTTGCTATTTTTCAAGCTGTGATTACCCCTTAGTTCTTCAAAGTGTTCTCTTTAAGTATGTGTCACATTTTGAAATGTTTTGGCCTTTACCTCCCTCAAGACATTTTGAGGGCCTGTTTCATTTACAGTTCTGCAGTACTTGTTCCTATGAAGTGACCATTAGCACAGGCTTTAAAGCTGCTTTTGCAGGTAACTGCCAGAGGGCGGCAGCCTTTCTAGGTCCCCCACCCTGGTAACTAGGGAAAAGCCCTTGCGGCCTGTGGTGTTTCTCGGTTATAAATTAGAGTGGAGTGTGCCCGGACAAACCCACACAAGCTGATGTCTCCTTACTTTTGTTGGATTTTTACATTTAATTTTTATTTTTTATTGGAGTACTTTTCCACTGTGTACGTGGACCACTTCTACTTTGTGCATTCCTCGGTTGATGGACATTTTCATTGCTTCCAAGTGTTGGCTATGGTAAATATTGTTGGAGTGCAGGATTGCCAGGCTGTGACTTTTCGATTCTCATTTTCTCAGGTGATAGGCCCAGCAGTGGGTGTAATTGATTGACTGGTAGCACCGTGTTTCCCTTTTCAAAGCACCTTCTTTGTGTTTTCATTAGTGGCTCTTACCACGTCCCCCTTAGAATCGAGGGTACGCATTTCTCCACAATCGCTTCAGCATATATTGTTTGCAGCATTTATGCTAATGGCCCTTCTGGCTGCTGTGAGCTGATAGGTTTTTGTAATTTGGGTTTGCGTGTCTTTGAAAATTCGTAAAACTCATCATTTTTCTCCACCGTTTTCTTTTCTGTTAAAAAAAAGGAAACAATTGGGAGTACAGTAGAACTCTTGAAATTGTGTTCTTGGAAGGTTGCCCTCTTTTGAAATTTTTGGTCGATTTTCCACTCCAGAATTTTTTTAGAAAGCAGGTGTCTTTTAGCGAACTGCAAGTTTGGTGAATATTTAGTGACCTTTAGCAATGGGTTTAAAGCTGCTGTTGTGGGAAGTGGCCTCAAGCAGGCAGCATATCTCCATTCCCATATCTGGGTACTAGGGCAGCAGAGCCTTTCTGGAAGTCGTGTTCCTAGTTTGTAAATTACATTGGAATGTGCATGGAGAAAGCCCCATAAGTTTATGTCTCATTATTTCTTCTTGGTTTTAAAATTTTTTTTAATTGGGGTAAAGCTTAGAATATTGTTTGTCCTAGGTGTACACAATCTGGTTCGTTTGTACATTATATATGTCTATTCAAGTACAGATCCTCTTCCCATGTAAAATGTTACTGAGGGTTCCGCAGACCTCCCTTGCTATATGGTTGGTCTTTTTGAGATATGGATATAATATGTGTTTGTATACATATAGTAACACTAATCTTAATTTATCCATTCCCCCCACCTTTCCTTTTAGATGAGCATAGTTTGTTTTCTAAGTCTGTGAGTGTCTTTCTCTGTGGAAATATGTTCCTTTGTGTCAGTTATTAGATAACGCCTATAAGTGATATCATAGAATATAGGTCTTTTGCTTTCCGACTTACCTCATGTTTTGTGATTATCTCCAGACTCATTTGTGGTGCCTCAGAGAGCAGTGGTTCATTGTTTTCCATGGCTATTATTCCATTGTGTACATGGACCACTTCTTCTTTATCCATTCACCTGTTGTTGGACATTTTGATTGCTCCACTGTCTTGGCTATTGTGAATAAGGCTGCACTGCAGCTTTTGCGGCCTGTGTCTTCTCGATTCTTGTCTTCTCAAGTGAGAGGTCCATTGGTGCGCCTGCTGGATTGAATGGTACCTCCATTTTTACTTTTAAACACAGCTCCTTTCTGTTCTCATTATTGGCTGTTACCCCTTTACGTCTCACCAGCAGGTAGAGGGTACACAGTTCCCTAAAACCCCTTCAGCATTTATTGTTTGTAGACTTTTTGCTCATGGTCAGTCGACTGGTGTAAGTTGAAACGTTTTGTAGATTAGATTGCATGGGTCTAACACTCCCTGAGGTTGAGCTTTTATCCATTTTCCTTTTTTTTAAAAGAGCGTGGGTAAAACTTAACTCTTCATACTCTCTTCTTGAAACATTTGCCTGTTTTGAATTGTTTTGTCCATTCCCTCCTTCAGCACAATTTTTTAGGGCAGGTGTTCTTTACAGCCCTGAGTCCTTGGGAATGTTAAGTGACCATTCGCTGTGAGTTTAAAGCTGTTCTTGCAGGAAACGGCCACAAGGTGGCAGCATTTCCCCTTTACCATATTTGGTTACTAGGGAAACAGAGCCTTAATGGAAGTGGTGTTGTAGGTTGTAAATTAGAATGGAATGTGCCAGGGAAAAGCCCTTTAAGTTTATGTCTCATTACTTCTTGTTCATATTTGTAGTTTACTTTTTATTTTTTATCCCAGTAAATATGATTACAATGGTTTGTTTGTTCTAGGTGTGCAAGATGTGGTTCTTTCACACATATACATGTATCTATTGTTCCTCGCCTCCTTTTCCCATGTAGGTTATGACACAATGTTGAGTAGTCTTCTCCTGGTCTTCCGTACGTCTTTGGTGGTTATATATTTCACATGGTTTGTATATCTCTGTTAACCCCAATGTGGCAATGTATCCAATCCTCATCCCTTTCTATTTGGTGAACCATAAGTTTTTTAATGAATCTGTGATTGCCTTTCTCTGTGGAAATATCTTCATTGGTATCAATTTTTAAGTAACTCTTAAAAGTGATATGATAGGATATGTGCCTTTTGCTTTCTCACTTACTACACGTGGCGTGATTACGTCTAGACTCATCTATGGTGCTGCAAACGGCATTGTTTCATTTTTTTCACTAGCGAATATTCCATCTGTACATGGAGGAGTTCTTCTTTGTCCATCCATCTGTTGGTGGACTTTTTGGTTACTTCCATATCTTGGCTATTGTAATACTGTGCAGTGCAGATTTGCCTGCCTGTGTCTTTCCAATTCTCTCTTCTTAGGTTTTACGTCGAGGAGTGGGCCTGCTGGATCATATAGTAGCTCAATGTTTACCTTTTTAAGGCACCTCCATTCTGTTCTCATTCGTGGCCCTTTCCAAGTTATGTCCCCTTTGAAGTTGAGGGTATGCATTTCTCCACAACACCTTCAGCATTTAGTGTTTGTAGTTTTCTTGCTGATGGTTATTCTGACAAGTGTGAGCTGATACCTCTCTGTGGTTGAATTCGAATGTGCCACATAATCTGTTGAAATTGAGCTTTAAGGCATGTCCTTTGCTATTTTTCAAGCTGTGATTACCCCTTAGTTCTTCAAAGTGTTCTCTTTAAGTATGTGTCACATTTTGAAATGTTTTGGCCTTTACCTCCCTCAAGACATTTTGAGGGCCTGTTTCATTTACAGTTCTGCAGTACTTGTTCCTATGAAGTGACCATTAGCACAGGCTTTAAAGCTGCTTTTGCAGGTAACTGCCAGAGGGCGGCAGCCTTTCTAGGTCCCCCACCCTGGTAACTAGGGAAAAGCCCTTGCGGCCTGTGGTGTTTCTCGGTTATAAATTAGAGTGGAGTGTGCCCGGACAAACCCACACAAGCTGATGTCTCCTTACTTTTGTTGGATTTTTACATTTAATTTTTATTTTTTATTGGAGTACTTTTCCACTGTGTACGTGGACCACTTCTACTTTGTGCATTCCTCGGTTGATGGACATTTTCATTGCTTCCAAGTGTTGGCTATGGTAAATATTGTTGGAGTGCAGGATTGCCAGGCTGTGACTTTTCGATTCTCATTTTCTCAGGTGATAGGCCCAGCAGTGGGTGTAATTGATTGACTGGTAGCACCGTGTTTCCCTTTTCAAAGCACCTTCTTTGTGTTTTCATTAGTGGCTCTTACCACGTCCCCCTTAGAATCGAGGGTACGCATTTCTCCACAATCGCTTCAGCATATATTGTTTGCAGCATTTATGCTAATGGCCCTTCTGGCTGCTGTGAGCTGATAGGTTTTTGTAATTTGGGTTTGCGTGTCTTTGAAAATTCGTAAAACTCATCATTTTTCTCCACCGTTTTCTTTTCTGTTAAAAAAAAGGAAACAATTGGGAGTACAGTAGAACTCTTGAAATTGTGTTCTTGGAAGGTTGCCCTCTTTTGAAATTTTTGGTCGATTTTCCACTCCAGAATTTTTTTAGAAAGCAGGTGTCTTTTAGCGAACTGCAAGTTTGGTGAATATTTAGTGACCTTTAGCAATGGGTTTAAAGCTGCTGTTGTGGGAAGTGGCCTCAAGCAGGCAGCATATCTCCATTCCCATATCTGGGTACTAGGGCAGCAGAGCCTTTCTGGAAGTCGTGTTCCTAGTTTGTAAATTACATTGGAATGTGCATGGAGAAAGCCCCATAAGTTTATGTCTCATTATTTCTTCTTGGTTTTAAAATTTTTTTTAATTGGGGTAAAGCTTAGAATATTGTTTGTCCTAGGTGTACACAATCTGGTTCGTTTGTACATTATATATGTCTATTCAAGTACAGATCCTCTTCCCATGTAAAATGTTACTGAGGGTTCCGCAGACCTCCCTTGCTATATGGTTGGTCTTTTTGAGATATGGATATAATATGTGTTTGTATACATATAGTAACACTAATCTTAATTTATCCATTCCCCCCACCTTTCCTTTTAGATGAGCATAGTTTGTTTTCTAAGTCTGTGAGTGTCTTTCTCTGTGGAAATATGTTCCTTTGTGTCAGTTATTAGATAACGCCTATAAGTGATATCATAGAATATAGGTCTTTTGCTTTCCGACTTACCTCATGTTTTGTGATTATCTCCAGACTCATTTGTGGTGCCTCAGAGAGCAGTGGTTCATTGTTTTCCATGGCTATTATTCCATTGTGTACATGGACCACTTCTTCTTTATCCATTCACCTGTTGTTGGACATTTTGATTGCTCCACTGTCTTGGCTATTGTGAATAAGGCTGCACTGCAGCTTTTGCGGCCTGTGTCTTCTCGATTCTTGTCTTCTCAAGTGAGAGGTCCATTGGTGCGCCTGCTGGATTGAATGGTACCTCCATTTTTACTTTTAAACACAGCTCCTTTCTGTTCTCATTATTGGCTGTTACCCCTTTACGTCTCACCAGCAGGTAGAGGGTACACAGTTCCCTAAAACCCCTTCAGCATTTATTGTTTGTAGACTTTTTGCTCATGGTCAGTCGACTGGTGTAAGTTGAAACGTTTTGTAGATTAGATTGCATGGGTCTAACACTCCCTGAGGTTGAGCTTTTATCCATTTTCCTTTTTTTTAAAAGAGCGTGGGTAAAACTTAACTCTTCATACTCTCTTCTTGAAACATTTGCCTGTTTTGAATTGTTTTGTCCATTCCCTCCTTCAGCACAATTTTTTAGGGCAGGTGTTCTTTACAGCCCTGAGTCCTTGGGAATGTTAAGTGACCATTCGCTGTGAGTTTAAAGCTGTTCTTGCAGGAAACGGCCACAAGGTGGCAGCATTTCCCCTTTACCATATTTGGTTACTAGGGAAACAGAGCCTTAATGGAAGTGGTGTTGTAGGTTGTAAATTAGAATGGAATGTGCCAGGGAAAAGCCCTTTAAGTTTATGTCTCATTACTTCTTGTTCATATTTGTAGTTTACTTTTTATTTTTTATCCCAGTAAATATGATTACAATGGTTTGTTTGTTCTAGGTGTGCAAGATGTGGTTCTTTCACACATATACATGTATCTATTGTTCCTCGCCTCCTTTTCCCATGTAGGTTATGACACAATGTTGAGTAGTCTTCTCCTGGTCTTCCGTACGTCTTTGGTGGTTATATATTTCACATGGTTTGTATATCTCTGTTAACCCCAATGTGGCAATGTATCCAATCCTCATCCCTTTCTATTTGGTGAACCATAAGTTTTTTAATGAATCTGTGATTGCCTTTCTCTGTGGAAATATCTTCATTGGTATCAATTTTTAAGTAACTCTTAAAAGTGATATGATAGGATATGTGCCTTTTGCTTTCTCACTTACTACACGTGGCGTGATTACGTCTAGACTCATCTATGGTGCTGCAAACGGCATTGTTTCATTTTTTTCACTAGCGAATATTCCATCTGTACATGGAGGAGTTCTTCTTTGTCCATCCATCTGTTGGTGGACTTTTTGGTTACTTCCATATCTTGGCTATTGTAATACTGTGCAGTGCAGATTTGCCTGCCTGTGTCTTTCCAATTCTCTCTTCTTAGGTTTTACGTCGAGGAGTGGGCCTGCTGGATCATATAGTAGCTCAATGTTTACCTTTTTAAGGCACCTCCATTCTGTTCTCATTCGTGGCCCTTTCCAAGTTACGTCCCCTTTGAAGTTGAGGGTATGCATTTCTCCACAACACCTTCAGCATTTAGTGTTTGTAGTTTTCTTGCTGATGGTTATTCTGACAAGTGTGAGCTGATACCTCTCTGTGGTTGAATTCGAATGTGCCACATAATCTGTTGAAATTGAGCTTTAAGGCATGTCCTTTGCTATTTTTCAAGCTGTGATTACCCCTTAGTTCTTCAAAGTGTTCTCTTTAAGTATGTGTCACATTTTGAAATGTTTTGGCCTTTACCTCCCTCAAGACATTTTGAGGGCCTGTTTCATTTACAGTTCTGCAGTACTTGTTCCTATGAAGTGACCATTAGCACAGGCTTTAAAGCTGCTTTTGCAGGTAACTGCCAGAGGGCGGCAGCCTTTCTAGGTCCCCCACCCTGGTAACTAGGGAAAAGCCCTTGCGGCCTGTGGTGTTTCTCGGTTATAAATTAGAGTGGAGTGTGCCCGGACAAACCCACACAAGCTGATGTCTCCTTACTTTTGTTGGATTTTTACATTTAATTTTTATTTTTTATTGGAGTACTTTTCCACTGTGTACGTGGACCACTTCTACTTTGTGCATTCCTCGGTTGATGGACATTTTCATTGCTTCCAAGTGTTGGCTATGGTAAATATTGTTGGAGTGCAGGATTGCCAGGCTGTGACTTTTCGATTCTCATTTTCTCAGGTGATAGGCCCAGCAGTGGGTGTAATTGATTGACTGGTAGCACCGTGTTTCCCTTTTCAAAGCACCTTCTTTGTGTTTTCATTAGTGGCTCTTACCACGTCCCCCTTAGAATCGAGGGTACGCATTTCTCCACAATCGCTTCAGCATATATTGTTTGCAGCATTTATGCTAATGGCCCTTCTGGCTGCTGTGAGCTGATAGGTTTTTGTAATTTGGGTTTGCGTGTCTTTGAAAATTCGTAAAACTCATCATTTTTCTCCACCGTTTTCTTTTCTGTTAAAAAAAAGGAAACAATTGGGAGTACAGTAGAACTCTTGAAATTGTGTTCTTGGAAGGTTGCCCTCTTTTGAAATTTTTGGTCGATTTTCCACTCCAGAATTTTTTTAGAAAGCAGGTGTCTTTTAGCGAACTGCAAGTTTGGTGAATATTTAGTGACCTTTAGCAATGGGTTTAAAGCTGCTGTTGTGGGAAGTGGCCTCAAGCAGGCAGCATATCTCCATTCCCATATCTGGGTACTAGGGCAGCAGAGCCTTTCTGGAAGTCGTGTTCCTAGTTTGTAAATTACATTGGAATGTGCATGGAGAAAGCCCCATAAGTTTATGTCTCATTATTTCTTCTTGGTTTTAAAATTTTTTTTAATTGGGGTAAAGCTTAGAATATTGTTTGTCCTAGGTGTACACAATCTGGTTCGTTTGTACATTATATATGTCTATTCAAGTACAGATCCTCTTCCCATGTAAAATGTTACTGAGGGTTCCGCAGACCTCCCTTGCTATATGGTTGGTCTTTTTGAGATATGGATATAATATGTGTTTGTATACATATAGTAACACTAATCTTAATTTATCCATTCCCCCCACCTTTCCTTTTAGATGAGCATAGTTTGTTTTCTAAGTCTGTGAGTGTCTTTCTCTGTGGAAATATGTTCCTTTGTGTCAGTTATTAGATAACGCCTATAAGTGATATCATAGAATATAGGTCTTTTGCTTTCCGACTTACCTCATGTTTTGTGATTATCTCCAGACTCATTTGTGGTGCCTCAGAGAGCAGTGGTTCATTGTTTTCCATGGCTATTATTCCATTGTGTACATGGACCACTTCTTCTTTATCCATTCACCTGTTGTTGGACATTTTGATTGCTCCACTGTCTTGGCTATTGTGAATAAGGCTGCACTGCAGCTTTTGCGGCCTGTGTCTTCTCGATTCTTGTCTTCTCAAGTGAGAGGTCCATTGGTGCGCCTGCTGGATTGAATGGTACCTCCATTTTTACTTTTAAACACAGCTCCTTTCTGTTCTCATTATTGGCTGTTACCCCTTTACGTCTCACCAGCAGGTAGAGGGTACACAGTTCCCTAAAACCCCTTCAGCATTTATTGTTTGTAGACTTTTTGCTCATGGTCAGTCGACTGGTGTAAGTTGAAACGTTTTGTAGATTAGATTGCATGGGTCTAACACTCCCTGAGGTTGAGCTTTTATCCATTTTCCTTTTTTTTAAAAGAGCGTGGGTAAAACTTAACTCTTCATACTCTCTTCTTGAAACATTTGCCTGTTTTGAATTGTTTTGTCCATTCCCTCCTTCAGCACAATTTTTTAGGGCAGGTGTTCTTTACAGCCCTGAGTCCTTGGGAATGTTAAGTGACCATTCGCTGTGAGTTTAAAGCTGTTCTTGCAGGAAACGGCCACAAGGTGGCAGCATTTCCCCTTTACCATATTTGGTTACTAGGGAAACAGAGCCTTAATGGAAGTGGTGTTGTAGGTTGTAAATTAGAATGGAATGTGCCAGGGAAAAGCCCTTTAAGTTTATGTCTCATTACTTCTTGTTCATATTTGTAGTTTACTTTTTATTTTTTATCCCAGTAAATATGATTACAATGGTTTGTTTGTTCTAGGTGTGCAAGATGTGGTTCTTTCACACATATACATGTATCTATTGTTCCTCGCCTCCTTTTCCCATGTAGGTTATGACACAATGTTGAGTAGTCTTCTCCTGGTCTTCCGTACGTCTTTGGTGGTTATATATTTCACATGGTTTGTATATCTCTGTTAACCCCAATGTGGCAATGTATCCAATCCTCATCCCTTTCTATTTGGTGAACCATAAGTTTTTTAATGAATCTGTGATTGCCTTTCTCTGTGGAAATATCTTCATTGGTATCAATTTTTAAGTAACTCTTAAAAGTGATATGATAGGATATGTGCCTTTTGCTTTCTCACTTACTACACGTGGCGTGATTACGTCTAGACTCATCTATGGTGCTGCAAACGGCATTGTTTCATTTTTTTCACTAGCGAATATTCCATCTGTACATGGAGGAGTTCTTCTTTGTCCATCCATCTGTTGGTGGACTTTTTGGTTACTTCCATATCTTGGCTATTGTAATACTGTGCAGTGCAGATTTGCCTGCCTGTGTCTTTCCAATTCTCTCTTCTTAGGTTTTACGTCGAGGAGTGGGCCTGCTGGATCATATAGTAGCTCAATGTTTACCTTTTTAAGGCACCTCCATTCTGTTCTCATTCGTGGCCCTTTCCAAGTTACGTCCCCTTTGAAGTTGAGGGTATGCATTTCTCCACAACACCTTCAGCATTTAGTGTTTGTAGTTTTCTTGCTGATGGTTATTCTGACAAGTGTGAGCTGATACCTCTCTGTGGTTGAATTCGAATGTGCCACATAATCTGTTGAAATTGAGCTTTAAGGCATGTCCTTTGCTATTTTTCAAGCTGTGATTACCCCTTAGTTCTTCAAAGTGTTCTCTTTAAGTATGTGTCACATTTTGAAATGTTTTGGCCTTTACCTCCCTCAAGACATTTTGAGGGCCTGTTTCATTTACAGTTCTGCAGTACTTGTTCCTATGAAGTGACCATTAGCACAGGCTTTAAAGCTGCTTTTGCAGGTAACTGCCAGAGGGCGGCAGCCTTTCTATGTCCCCCACCCTGGTAACTAGGGAAAAGCCCTTGCGGCCTGTGGTGTTTCTCGGTTATAAATTAGAGTGGAGTGTGCCCGGACAAACCCACACAAGCTGATGTCTCCTTACTTTTGTTGGATTTTTACATTTAATTTTTATTTTTTATTGGAGTACTTTTCCACTGTGTACGTGGACCACTTCTACTTTGTGCATTCCTCGGTTGATGGACATTTTCATTGCTTCCAAGTGTTGGCTATGGTAAATATTGTTGGAGTGCAGGATTGCCAGGCTGTGACTTTTCGATTCTCATTTTCTCAGGTGATAGGCCCAGCAGTGGGTGTAATTGATTGACTGGTAGCACCGTGTTTCCCTTTTCAAAGCACCTTCTTTGTGTTTTCATTAGTGGCTCTTACCACGTCCCCCTTAGAATCGAGGGTACGCATTTCTCCACAATCGCTTCAGCATATATTGTTTGCAGCATTTATGCTAATGGCCCTTCTGGCTGCTGTGAGCTGATAGGTTTTTGTAATTTGGGTTTGCATGTCTTTGAAAATTCGTAAAACTCATCATTTTTCTCCACCGTTTTCTTTTCTGTTAAAAAAAAGGAAACAATTGGGAGTACAGTAGAACTCTTGAAATTGTGTTCTTGGAAGGTTGCCCTCTTTTGAAATTTTTGGTCGATTTTCCACTCCAGAATTTTTTTAGAAAGCAGGTGTCTTTTAGCGAACTGCAAGTTTGGTGAATATTTAGTGACCTTTAGCAATGGGTTTAAAGCTGCTGTTGTGGGAAGTGGCCTCAAGCAGGCAGCATATCTCCATTCCCATATCTGGGTACTAGGGCAGCAGAGCCTTTCTGGAAGTCGTGTTCCTAGTTTGTAAATTACATTGGAATGTGCATGGAGAAAGCCCCATAAGTTTATGTCTCATTATTTCTTCTTGGTTTTAAAATTTTTTTTAATTGGGGTAAAGCTTAGAATATTGTTTGTCCTAGGTGTACACAATCTGGTTCGTTTGTACATTATATATGTCTATTCAAGTACAGATCCTCTTCCCATGTAAAATGTTACTGAGGGTTCCGCAGACCTCCCTTGCTATATGGTTGGTCTTTTTGAGATATGGATATAATATGTGTTTGTATACATATAGTAACACTAATCTTAATTTATCCATTCCCCCCACCTTTCCTTTTAGATGAGCATAGTTTGTTTTCTAAGTCTGTGAGTGTCTTTCTCTGTGGAAATATGTTCCTTTGTGTCAGTTATTAGATAACGCCTATAAGTGATATCATAGAATATAGGTCTTTTGCTTTCCGACTTACCTCATGTTTCGTGATTATCTCCAGACTCATTTGTGGTGCCTCAGAGAGCAGTGGTTCATTGTTTTCCATGGCTATTATTCCATTGTGTACATGGACCACTTCTTCTTTATCCATTCACCTGTTGTTGGACATTTTGATTGCTCCACTGTCTTGGCTATTGTGAATAAGGCTGCACTGCAGCTTTTGCGGCCTGTGTCTTCTCGATTCTTGTCTTCTCAAGTGAGAGGTCCATTGGTGCGCCTGCTGGATTGAATGGTACCTCCATTTTTACTTTTAAACACAGCTCCTTTCTGTTCTCATTATTGGCTGTTACCCCTTTACGTCTCACCAGCAGGTAGAGGGTACACAGTTCCCTAAAACCCCTTCAGCATTTATTGTTTGTAGACTTTTTGCTCATGGTCAGTCGACTGGTGTAAGTTGAAACGTTTTGTAGATTAGATTGCATGGGTCTAACACTCCCTGAGGTTGAGCTTTTATCCATTTTCCTTTTTTTTAAAAGAGCGTGAGTAAAACTTAACTCTTCATACTCTCTTCTTGAAACATTTGCCTGTTTTGAATTGTTTTGTCCATTCCCTCCTTCAGCACAATTTTTTAGGGCAGGTGTTCTTTACAGCCCTGAGTCCTTGGGAATGTTAAGTGACCATTCGCTGTGAGTTTAAAGCTGTTCTTGCAGGAAACGGCCACAAGGTGGCAGCATTTCCCCTTTACCATATTTGGTTACTAGGGAAACAGAGCCTTAATGGAAGTGGTGTTGTAGGTTGTAAATTAGAATGGAATGTGCCAGGGAAAAGCCCTTTAAGTTTATGTCTCATTACTTCTTGTTCATATTTGTAGTTTACTTTTTATTTTTTATCCCAGTAAATATGATTACAATGGTTTGTTTGTTCTAGGTGTGCAAGATGTGGTTCTTTCACACATATACATGTATCTATTGTTCCTCGCCTCCTTTTCCCATGTAGGTTATGACACAATGTTGAGTAGTCTTCTCCTGGTCTTCCGTACGTCTTTGGTGGTTATATATTTCACATGGTTTGTATATCTCTGTTAACCCCAATGTGGCAATGTATCCAATCCTCATCCCTTTCTATTTGGTGAACCATAAGTTTTTTAATGAATCTGTGATTGCCTTTCTCTGTGGAAATATCTTCATTGGTATCAATTTTTAAGTAACTCTTAAAAGTGATATGATAGGATATGTGCCTTTTGCTTTCTCACTTACTACACGTGGCGTGATTACGTCTAGACTCATCTATGGTGCTGCAAACGGCATTGTTTCATTTTTTTCACTAGCGAATATTCCATCTGTACATGGAGGAGTTCTTCTTTGTCCATCCATCTGTTGGTGGACTTTTTGGTTACTTCCATATCTTGGCTATTGTAATACTGTGCAGTGCAGATTTGCCTGCCTGTGTCTTTCCAATTCTCTCTTCTTAGGTTTTACGTCGAGGAGTGGGCCTGCTGGATCATATAGTAGCTCAATGTTTACCTTTTTAAGGCACCTCCATTCTGTTCTCATTCGTGGCCCTTTCCAAGTTACGTCCCCTTTGAAGTTGAGGGTATGCATTTCTCCACAACACCTTCAGCATTTAGTGTTTGTAGTTTTCTTGCTGATGGTTATTCTGACAAGTGTGAGCTGATACCTCTCTGTGGTTGAATTCGAATGTGCCACATAATCTGTTGAAATTGAGCTTTAAGGCATGTCCTTTGCTATTTTTCAAGCTGTGATTACCCCTTAGTTCTTCAAAGTGTTCTCTTTAAGTATGTGTCACATTTTGAAATGTTTTGGCCTTTACCTCCCTCAAGACATTTTGAGGGCCTGTTTCATTTACAGTTCTGCAGTACTTGTTCCTATGAAGTGACCATTAGCACAGGCTTTAAAGCTGCTTTTGCAGGTAACTGCCAGAGGGCGGCAGCCTTTCTAGGTCCCCCACCCTGGTAACTAGGGAAAAGCCCTTGCGGCCTGTGGTGTTTCTCGGTTATAAATTAGAGTGGAGTGTGCCCGGACAAACCCACACAAGCTGATGTCTCCTTACTTTTGTTGGATTTTTACATTTAATTTTTATTTTTTATTGGAGTACTTTTCCACTGTGTACGTGGACCACTTCTACTTTGTGCATTCCTCGGTTGATGGACATTTTCATTGCTTCCAAGTGTTGGCTATGGTAAATATTGTTGGAGTGCAGGATTGCCAGGCTGTGACTTTTCGATTCTCATTTTCTCAGGTGATAGGCCCAGCAGTGGGTGTAATTGATTGACTGGTAGCACCGTGTTTCCCTTTTCAAAGCACCTTCTTTGTGTTTTCATTAGTGGCTCTTACCACGTCCCCCTTAGAATCGAGGGTACGCATTTCTCCACAATCGCTTCAGCATATATTGTTTGCAGCATTTATGCTAATGGCCCTTCTGGCTGCTGTGAGCTGATAGGTTTTTGTAATTTGGGTTTGCGTGTCTTTGAAAATTCGTAAAACTCATCATTTTTCTCCACCGTTTTCTTTTCTGTTAAAAAAAAGGAAACAATTGGGAGTACAGTAGAACTCTTGAAATTGTGTTCTTGGAAGGTTGCCCTCTTTTGAAATTTTTGGTCGATTTTCCACTCCAGAATTTTTTTAGAAAGCAGGTGTCTTTTAGCGAACTGCAAGTTTGGTGAATATTTAGTGACCTTTAGCAATGGGTTTAAAGCTGCTGTTGTGGGAAGTGGCCTCAAGCAGGCAGCATATCTCCATTCCCATATCTGGGTACTAGGGCAGCAGAGCCTTTCTGGAAGTCGTGTTCCTAGTTTGTAAATTACATTGGAATGTGCATGGAGAAAGCCCCATAAGTTTATGTCTCATTATTTCTTCTTGGTTTTAAAATTTTTTTTAATTGGGGTAAAGCTTAGAATATTGTTTGTCCTAGGTGTACACAATCTGGTTCGTTTGTACATTATATATGTCTATTCAAGTACAGATCCTCTTCCCATGTAAAATGTTACTGAGGGTTCCGCAGACCTCCCTTGCTATATGGTTGGTCTTTTTGAGATATGGATATAATATGTGTTTGTATACATATAGTAACACTAATCTTAATTTATCCATTCCCCCCACCTTTCCTTTTAGATGAGCATAGTTTGTTTTCTAAGTCTGTGAGTGTCTTTCTCTGTGGAAATATGTTCCTTTGTGTCAGTTATTAGATAACGCCTATAAGTGATATCATAGAATATAGGTCTTTTGCTTTCCGACTTACCTCATGTTTTGTGATTATCTCCAGACTCATTTGTGGTGCCTCAGAGAGCAGTGGTTCATTGTTTTCCATGGCTATTATTCCATTGTGTACATGGACCACTTCTTCTTTATCCATTCACCTGTTGTTGGACATTTTGATTGCTCCACTGTCTTGGCTATTGTGAATAAGGCTGCACTGCAGCTTTTGCGGCCTGTGTCTTCTCGATTCTTGTCTTCTCAAGTGAGAGGTCCATTGGTGCGCCTGCTGGATTGAATGGTACCTCCATTTTTACTTTTAAACACAGCTCCTTTCTGTTCTCATTATTGGCTGTTACCCCTTTACGTCTCACCAGCAGGTAGAGGGTACACAGTTCCCTAAAACCCCTTCAGCATTTATTGTTTGTAGACTTTTTGCTCATGGTCAGTCGACTGGTGTAAGTTGAAACGTTTTGTAGATTAGATTGCATGGGTCTAACACTCCCTGAGGTTGAGCTTTTATCCATTTTCCTTTTTTTTAAAAGAGCGTGAGTAAAACTTAACTCTTCATACTCTCTTCTTGAAACATTTGCCTGTTTTGAATTGTTTTGTCCATTCCCTCCTTCAGCACAATTTTTTAGGGCAGGTGTTCTTTACAGCCCTGAGTCCTTGGGAATGTTAAGTGACCATTCGCTGTGAGTTTAAAGCTGTTCTTGCAGGAAACGGCCACAAGGTGGCAGCATTTCCCCTTTACCATATTTGGTTACTAGGGAAACAGAGCCTTAATGGAAGTGGTGTTGTAGGTTGTAAATTAGAATGGAATGTGCCAGGGAAAAGCCCTTTAAGTTTATGTCTCATTACTTCTTGTTCATATTTGTAGTTTACTTTTTATTTTTTATCCCAGTAAATATGATTACAATGGTTTGTTTGTTCTAGGTGTGCAAGATGTGGTTCTTTCACACATATACATGTATCTATTGTTCCTCGCATCCTTTTCCCATGTAGGTTATGACACAATGTTGAGTAGTCTTCTCCTGGTCTTCCGTACGTCTTTGGTGGTTATATATTTCACATGGTTTGTATATCTCTGTTAACCCCAATGTGGCAATGTATCCAATCCTCATCCCTTTCTATTTGGTGAACCATAAGTTTTTTAATGAATCTGTGATTGCCTTTCTCTGTGGAAATATCTTCATTGGTATCAATTTTTAAGTAACTCTTAAAAGTGATATGATAGGATATGTGCCTTTTGCTTTCTCACTTACTACACGTGGCGTGATTACGTCTAGACTCATCTATGGTGCTGCAAACGGCATTGTTTCATTTTTTTCACTAGCGAATATTCCATCTGTACATGGAGGAGTTCTTCTTTGTCCATCCATCTGTTGGTGGACTTTTTGGTTACTTCCATATCTTGGCTATTGTAATACTGTGCAGTGCAGATTTGCCTGCCTGTGTCTTTCCAATTCTCTCTTCTTAGGTTTTACGTCGAGGAGTGGGCCTGCTGGATCATATAGTAGCTCAATGTTTACCTTTTTAAGGCACCTCCATTCTGTTCTCATTCGTGGCCCTTTCCAAGTTACGTCCCCTTTGAAGTTGAGGGTATGCATTTCTCCACAACACCTTCAGCATTTAGTGTTTGTAGTTTTCTTGCTGATGGTTATTCTGACAAGTGTGAGCTGATACCTCTCTGTGGTTGAATTCGAATGTGCCACATAATCTGTTGAAATTGAGCTTTAAGGCATGTCCTTTGCTATTTTTCAAGCTGTGATTACCCCTTAGTTCTTCAAAGTGTTCTCTTTAAGTATGTGTCACATTTTGAAATGTTTTGGCCTTTACCTCCCTCAAGACATTTTGAGGGCCTGTTTCATTTACAGTTCTGCAGTACTTGTTCCTATGAAGTGACCATTAGCACAGGCTTTAAAGCTGCTTTTGCAGGTAACTGCCAGAGGGCGGCAGCCTTTCTAGGTCCCCCACCCTGGTAACTAGGGAAAAGCCCTTGCGGCCTGTGGTGTTTCTCGGTTATAAATTAGAGTGGAGTGTGCCCGGACAAACCCACACAAGCTGATGTCTCCTTACTTTTGTTGGATTTTTACATTTAATTTTTATTTTTTATTGGAGTACTTTTCCACTGTGTACGTGGACCACTTCTACTTTGTGCATTCCTCGGTTGATGGACATTTTCATTGCTTCCAAGTGTTGGCTATGGTAAATATTGTTGGAGTGCAGGATTGCCAGGCTGTGACTTTTCGATTCTCATTTTCTCAGGTGATAGGCCCAGCAGTGGGTGTAATTGATTGACTGGTAGCACCGTGTTTCCCTTTTCAAAGCACCTTCTTTGTGTTTTCATTAGTGGCTCTTACCACGTCCCCCTTAGAATCGAGGGTACGCATTTCTCCACAATCGCTTCAGCATATATTGTTTGCAGCATTTATGCTAATGGCCCTTCTGGCTGCTGTGAGCTGATAGGTTTTTGTAATTTGGGTTTGCATGTCTTTGAAAATTCGTAAAACTCATCATTTTTCTCCACCGTTTTTCTTTTCTGTTAAAAAAAAGGAAACAATTGGGAGTACAGTAGAACTCTTGAAATTGTGTTCTTGGAAGGTTGCCCTCTTTTGAAATTTTTGGTCGATTTTCCACTCCAGAATTTTTTTAGAAAGCAGGTGTCTTTTAGCGAACTGCAAGTTTGGTGAATATTTAGTGACCTTTAGCAATGGGTTTAAAGCTGCTGTTGTGGGAAGTGGCCTCAAGCAGGCAGCATATCTCCATTCCCATATCTGGGTACTAGGGCAGCAGAGCCTTTCTGGAAGTCGTGTTCCTAGTTTGTAAATTACATTGGAATGTGCATGGAGAAAGCCCCATAAGTTTATGTCTCATTATTTCTTCTTGGTTTTAAAATTTTTTTTAATTGGGGTAAAGCTTAGAATATTGTTTGTCCTAGGTGTACACAATCTGGTTCGTTTGTACATTATATATGTCTATTCAAGTACAGATCCTCTTCCCATGTAAAATGTTACTGAGGGTTCCGCAGACCTCCCTTGCTATATGGTTGGTCTTTTTGAGATATGGATATAATATGTGTTTGTATACATATAGTAACACTAATCTTAATTTATCCATTCCCCCCACCTTTCCTTTTAGATGAGCATAGTTTGTTTTCTAAGTCTGTGAGTGTCTTTCTCTGTGGAAATATGTTCCTTTGTGTCAGTTATTAGATAACGCCTATAAGTGATATCATAGAATATAGGTCTTTTGCTTTCCGACTTACCTCATGTTTCGTGATTATCTCCAGACTCATTTGTGGTGCCTCAGAGAGCAGTGGTTCATTGTTTTCCATGGCTATTATTCCATTGTGTACATGGACCACTTCTTCTTTATCCATTCACCTGTTGTTGGACATTTTGATTGCTCCACTGTCTTGGCTATTGTGAATAAGGCTGCACTGCAGCTTTTGCGGCCTGTGTCTTCTCGATTCTTGTCTTCTCAAGTGAGAGGTCCATTGGTGCGCCTGCTGGATTGAATGGTACCTCCATTTTTACTTTTAAACACAGCTCCTTTCTGTTCTCATTATTGGCTGTTACCCCTTTACGTCTCACCAGCAGGTAGAGGGTACACAGTTCCCTAAAACCCCTTCAGCATTTATTGTTTGTAGACTTTTTGCTCATGGTCAGTCGACTGGTGTAAGTTGAAACGTTTTGTAGATTAGATTGCATGGGTCTAACACTCCCTGAGGTTGAGCTTTTATCCATTTTCCTTTTTTTTAAAAGAGCGTGAGTAAAACTTAACTCTTCATACTCTCTTCTTGAAACATTTGCCTGTTTTGAATTGTTTTGTCCATTCCCTCCTTCAGCACAATTTTTTAGGGCAGGTGTTCTTTACAGCCCTGAGTCCTTGGGAATGTTAAGTGACCATTCGCTGTGAGTTTAAAGCTGTTCTTGCAGGAAACGGCCACAAGGTGGCAGCATTTCCCCTTTACCATATTTGGTTACTAGGGAAACAGAGCCTTAATGGAAGTGGTGTTGTAGGTTGTAAATTAGAATGGAATGTGCCAGGGAAAAGCCCTTTAAGTTTATGTCTCATTACTTCTTGTTCATATTTGTAGTTTACTTTTTATTTTTTATCCCAGTAAATATGATTACAATGGTTTGTTTGTTCTAGGTGTGCAAGATGTGGTTCTTTCACACATATACATGTATCTATTGTTCCTCGCATCCTTTTCCCATGTAGGTTATGACACAATGTTGAGTAGTCTTCTCCTGGTCTTCCGTACGTCTTTGGTGGTTATATATTTCACATGGTTTGTATATCTCTGTTAACCCCAATGTGGCAATGTATCCAATCCTCATCCCTTTCTATTTGGTGAACCATAAGTTTTTTAATGAATCTGTGATTGCCTTTCTCTGTGGAAATATCTTCATTGGTATCAATTTTTAAGTAACTCTTAAAAGTGATATGATAGGATATGTGCCTTTTGCTTTCTCACTTACTACACGTGGCGTGATTACGTCTAGACTCATCTATGGTGCTGCAAACGGCATTGTTTCATTTTTTTCACTAGCGAATATTCCATCTGTACATGGAGGAGTTCTTCTTTGTCCATCCATCTGTTGGTGGACTTTTTGGTTACTTCCATATCTTGGCTATTGTAATACTGTGCAGTGCAGATTTGCCTGCCTGTGTCTTTCCAATTCTCTCTTCTTAGGTTTTACGTCGAGGAGTGGGCCTGCTGGATCATATAGTAGCTCAATGTTTACCTTTTTAAGGCACCTCCATTCTGTTCTCATTCGTGGCCCTTTCCAAGTTACGTCCCCTTTGAAGTTGAGGGTATGCATTTCTCCACAACACCTTCAGCATTTAGTGTTTGTAGTTTTCTTGCTGATGGTTATTCTGACAAGTGTGAGCTGATACCTCTCTGTGGTTGAATTCGAATGTGCCACATAATCTGTTGAAATTGAGCTTTAAGGCATGTCCTTTGCTATTTTTCAAGCTGTGATTACCCCTTAGTTCTTCAAAGTGTTCTCTTTAAGTATGTGTCACATTTTGAAATGTTTTGGCCTTTACCTCCCTCAAGACATTTTGAGGGCCTGTTTCATTTACAGTTCTGCAGTACTTGTTCCTATGAAGTGACCATTAGCACAGGCTTTAAAGCTGCTTTTGCAGGTAACTGCCAGAGGGCGGCAGCCTTTCTAGGTCCCCCACCCTGGTAACTAGGGAAAAGCCCTTGCGGCCTGTGGTGTTTCTCGGTTATAAATTAGAGTGGAGTGTGCCCGGACAAACCCACACAAGCTGATGTCTCCTTACTTTTGTTGGATTTTTACATTTAATTTTTATTTTTTATTGGAGTACTTTTCCACTGTGTACGTGGACCACTTCTACTTTGTGCATTCCTCGGTTGATGGACATTTTCATTGCTTCCAAGTGTTGGCTATGGTAAATATTGTTGGAGTGCAGGATTGCCAGGCTGTGACTTTTCGATTCTCATTTTCTCAGGTGATAGGCCCAGCAGTGGGTGTAATTGATTGACTGGTAGCACCGTGTTTCCCTTTTCAAAGCACCTTCTTTGTGTTTTCATTAGTGGCTCTTACCACGTCCCCCTTAGAATCGAGGGTACGCATTTCTCCACAATCGCTTCAGCATATATTGTTTGCAGCATTTATGCTAATGGCCCTTCTGGCTGCTGTGAGCTGATAGGTTTTGTAATTTGGGTTTGCGTGTCTTTGAAAATTCGTAAAACTCATCATTTTTCTCCACCGTTTTCTTTTCTGTTAAAAAAAAGGAAACAATTGGGAGTACAGTAGAACTCTTGAAATTGTGTTCTTGGAAGGTTGCCCTCTTTTGAAATTTTTGGTCGATTTTCCACTCCAGAATTTTTTTAGAAAGCAGGTGTCTTTTAGCGAACTGCAAGTTTGGTGAATATTTAGTGACCTTTAGCAATGGGTTTAAAGCTGCTGTTGTGGGAAGTGGCCTCAAGCAGGCAGCATATCTCCATTCCCATATCTGGGTACTAGGGCAGCAGAGCCTTTCTGGAAGTCGTGTTCCTAGTTTGTAAATTACATTGGAATGTGCATGGAGAAAGCCCCATAAGTTTATGTCTCATTATTTCTTCTTGGTTTTAAAATTTTTTTTAATTGGGGTAAAGCTTAGAATATTGTTTGTCCTAGGTGTACACAATCTGGTTCGTTTGTACATTATATATGTCTATTCAAGTACAGATCCTCTTCCCATGTAAAATGTTACTGAGGGTTCCGCAGACCTCCCTTGCTATATGGTTGGTCTTTTTGAGATATGGATATAATATGTGTTTGTATACATATAGTAACACTAATCTTAATTTATCCATTCCCCCCACCTTTCCTTTTAGATGAGCATAGTTTGTTTTCTAAGTCTGTGAGTGTCTTTCTCTGTGGAAATATGTTCCTTTGTGTCAGTTATTAGATAACGCCTATAAGTGATATCATAGAATATAGGTCTTTTGCTTTCCGACTTACCTCATGTTTTGTGATTATCTCCAGACTCATTTGTGGTGCCTCAGAGAGCAGTGGTTCATTGTTTTCCATGGCTATTATTCCATTGTGTACATGGACCACTTCTTCTTTATCCATTCACCTGTTGTTGGACATTTTGATTGCTCCACTGTCTTGGCTATTGTGAATAAGGCTGCACTGCAGCTTTTGCGGCCTGTGTCTTCTCGATTCTTGTCTTCTCAGGTGAGAGGTCCATTGGTGCGCCTGCTGGATTGAATGGTACCTCCATTTTTACTTTTAAACACAGCTCCTTTCTGTTCTCATTATTGGCTGTTACCCCTTTACGTCTCACCAGCAGGTAGAGGGTACACAGTTCCCTAAAACCCCTTCA
The DNA here is from genome assembly GCF_965194805.1 of Balaenoptera borealis. Lineage (NCBI taxonomy): Eukaryota > Metazoa > Chordata > Mammalia > Artiodactyla > Balaenopteridae > Balaenoptera > Balaenoptera borealis. The sequence continues at coordinate 553 of NW_028122068.1, read as the reverse complement.
GCATTTATTGTTTGTAGACTTTTTGCTCATGGTCAGTCGACTGGTGTAAGTTGAAACGTTTTGTAGATTAGATTGCATGGGTCTAACACTCCCTGAGGTTGAGCTTTTATCCATTTTCCTTTTTTTTAAAAGAGCGTGAGTAAAACTTAACTCTTCATACTCTCTTCTTGAAACATTTGCCTGTTTTGAATTGTTTTGTCCATTCCCTCCTTCAGCACAATTTTTTAGGGCAGGTGTTCTTTACAGCCCTGAGTCCTTGGGAATGTTAAGTGACCATTCGCTGTGAGTTTAAAGCTGTTCTTGCAGGAAACGGCCACAAGGTGGCAGCATTTCCCCTTTACCATATTTGGTTACTAGGGAAACAGAGCCTTAATGGAAGTGGTGTTGTAGGTTGTAAATTAGAATGGAATGTGCCAGGGAAAAGCCCTTTAAGTTTATGTCTCATTACTTCTTGTTCATATTTGTAGTTTACTTTTTATTTTTTATCCCAGTAAATATGATTACAATGGTTTGTTTGTTCTAGGTGTGCAAGATGTGGTTCTTTCACACATAT